>NC_052359.1:83159827-83210991 GCF_009727055.1 Benincasa hispida
TCGCCCGCAATTTGTCCCATTTGGATTTCGAGATTTCTGATGGATGTTGCTTGGTTCTAAAGCACTGATTCATTTGTCTCAATATACTGCTTCAGCAAGCTCTCTAAGTATAAAGATTGCGGTGGTTGTGAGCTGCTAGCTTAGCTTTGCGCTGGACCATTGTTTTGCGGGAAAAATCCGGGTGGCCTTCTTTTTTGTGCTACAGGTTGAAAGTTTTGTCGTTGATTTTTCCATGCAAAATTTGGGTGGTTTCGCCACCCGGGGTTATATGTATTGGAATAGGGATTATCTCTCATTAAGTATACCGACTGTGGGTTTGTTGGGCATTCCTCCATCGGGTGAGCATCTCCGCAAATGACACAACTTGCGATCGTTTGAGTAATTGCGCTGACCTGCCCTTTCTTCGCTCCCATATTATTAATTGCGATTCCTTGCATCAGACTCATCATCGCAGTCTTTTGATTTTACAAGGATACAATGGCCCCATTGTTTGCGTCATTTTCTTTGATTCTTAATCTCTGATCGCTTTCTCTCCAATCTTCATGATTTTTGGAAATGCAATCAAGTATGCTCTTAGCCTCTTCATATGTTTTGTCGAGCAAACCACCAGCGACTGTCGCATTGGCAACGGTCTGCAAAGAGGGATTCAATCCTTGGTAGAAAATTTTCATTTGTAGGCAATCTGGTAAGCCATTGTGTGGACAGTCTCTTACCAGTCGCTTGAACCTCACCCAAGCATCGTTGAGTGATTCGTCATCTTTTTGTTCAAATTTGTTATTAATTTCCTTCTCCTAGCGTTCTCAGTTGATGGGAAATACTTCTTCATAAACTTTTCCATCACCTGTTCCCACGAAGTTATCTCCCTCGATTCGAGAGAATATGCTCATTTTCTCGCCTGATCACACAAAGAAAAGGGAAACAGCGTTAGTCGAACTTCCTTAATTGAGATATTCGGGAACACAAAAGTGTTGCAGATTTCTATGCTGCTCTGGTGATAGGCGTGCGGGTCTTCGCCACGCCTTCCTCCAAATTGCCTAGCAGCCTGGATCATCTGCAACATTACCGGCTTCATTTCAAACCTCGATCAATCTAACATCAGCCTCATGATTCCTGGAGAGAAATCATAGAGGTTAGGTGACGCATTAGGTGCCGGATGGTTTATTGCGGTCATCTCGCAGAAGGATAGAGTTGGCCAGTATATATTTTCCAGTTAGCGGGCCCTTTGCGTCTGGTTGCTCTGCCATTCTTTGTGTTCCTTCTTGTTGTTGTTTGGCAGTCTCTTAATCTTCTTCTAAATGTCCTCTTATCTCCGGGTCGTAATTCGTCAGAGATTGAGAGTTCTACAAAGAAATAAACAACTTACCGTTAGCAAACTATCTTGCCGAAGTCCCCGGCAATGGGCCAAAAACTTGTTGCTTGTATTTATTGAAGTGGAAATATGGATGTTATGCGTTGATGGAATTGCATTGTGCACTCAAGTTTCCCAGCAGAATCCAAGTGTAAATTCCTCTGAGTTTCCTAGTAAGTCCAGGTCACAACATAGGGACTTGTGAAACAGTATGTGTTGGTAATTTTTTATTTGACACGTATTGCGGTAACCAAGTAAATAAATAAGTGTTGGGTTTGTTGTTTGCGTTGATGAAAAAGAAATAAATAAAGGCGGCAGATTTGAGAAAAGACAGTTGCGTTGATAGATGCAATGAGTATGCGATGAACGGGTTGAGAAGATCTTTAGCAGCGTTACTCGAAAATGCGTCAGACTATGCGATCATGTTACAACCATGCACATCAAGTCATTTTCCAATGTAAATGCGATGCTCCTAAATCTAGGATGCATGTGTTGAATGCAAAATGTCCATAGAGCTCATCCCTAAGTCTCTATTCTTGTCCTATGCGATGATGCAAAATGCATAAAAGTAAGGTGACCGTATACAATCATATCTTATCTCTAAGATACATGTGATGCGTTGATAACAAACAGTGCTCATTCCTAAGCGCCTATCTCTTGTTTATGCATTCTAATCTGGCTCTTCCGAGTCTAGATTATAACCTGACCTTCTTAAGTCTAGATCATGTCCTTAAACTACCCTCCCGAGTATCTCTAATGGATGAATGAAGCATCATAAACAAGATAATCGCAAAGAATGAAGATTTCCTAGTTGTGCTAGCTAAATGCTTTTCAACCCATTCAACTGATCTAGCTACTCATGCGTGAATAACAGAGAGTGAACAAATATAGAGAAGAAAACTAAGAACAAAGACGTGCGAACTGATCAACTGGTTAACCCATTCTCTGAAGAATGCCTTGGTATTTATAGAGCATCCATGGTGAAAGGTGGCTTTTCTCTCCTGGTTGTACAGATGGGACAGCTTTAATTCCTAATTGATGCGTCGAATAATTATCACCAATAAAGCTGAATATACTTTGTGCCGTCATCGGCTGTCAACTTAATTTGGATTCGACTGTCATCAGCTTTTTGTCCCATCACTCTCAATTGGCCTTTCACCCAGATGTACCCACCATGTTGCGCTGACCAAGTTGTGGCAATCCTTCTTGGGCAAATGTTTGCGAGCACGATCAATGCAAAGCCTTGCGATGAAGTTGCGCTCGACCAATGAATTCCTATGATCGCAATCTTCGCATTGTGTTAACGCATATTCTGCACAAAAATACAAAAAATAACTATTCCAATGCGCTGAACGCATGCGACCGTAATATCATGAAAACGATGCTTAATGGACGCAAGTTAACATATTTCATCAATGCAATCCAACATTCTTTAAAAACTTAGCACTATGATAATGTGGATTTCTGCTCGTTATCAGCTAACACCTCTACGCTTCTTATCACCCAGCAAATAGTCGACTAATAGCACCACAATTGTCTACACGAACGGCAGCGCACGGACCAATAACAACTGGGGACGACACCACCCCTCGAAGCCCTCGGTATTCTTGGACTGAGAATCCAAAGGGTAGATTTGATGGAATTGGTAGATGGAAGAGGAAAGACGATCGTGTAGTATGAACAAGCAAGTGGGAGATAGTAAATGACTATCATATAGTTGAATGCTTGTCGTTTAGAGAAAGGTACACGATCGTGTAGGTTTTACTAAGCGATCATCTAGCAAATAGTAAGTGATCATCTAGGTCTGCTCGGTGTGCTAAGCGATCGTTTAGAAATCCATGCGATCGTTTAGTGTGCGAGTGTGTGATCGTTTAGGACGATGGGCGCTATCGCATAGGCTCTTAACGCTAAACGATCGTAAAGTTTTCACACCGTTAGCGAATTTTTGAATCTCTTTATAAAATGAAAACAATTTTCATTTTATTCTTCATTTACAAGAACCGAATTCAATCTTCCCACTTTTGCACGATTACGGAGAAATTCTCGGTCAATTATCATATAACCGCCTAATTAATTAAATAATGAATATAATCATATTATACTCTTAACCTATAGTTTGATATCATATATCTACTATAGTAATTTCTCATCTACTTGATATAAATCATATTTATATCTAATTTCCTCCAAAATAATGTATCTCATATATTTAGTCAATTATATCATATATAATTAACCAGTTCAATTATATCATATATAATCGAACTCCCTCTTGTCAATTTGAACATTTCAAATTGACCCAAAAACTGATTCTCAACTTTATCTAAGCTATCAAGGGGACCTTATGGACTTGTGGCTCGAAGCTTCAACGGTACGTGAATAACTTACTAAACTCTTTAGCCACGAGATCCACCATCCGTTAACTGCCAGACATTCCATTAAAGACCAATAGCTGAACTCTTCTAACCACAAATATATTTCTGTGTCCATCGGATATAACCAATCATGAGTAAGATGACCCTTCACAAATGCTCGTAAGTATAGTTGGGCCAATTTATCGTTTTGTCACTGTAGTTACATCTTACTCCTTAAGTACCATCGATTCCTCTAATGAACATTACAACATAGTCCAAATATGTGTGAATACCTCTCGAGCCAAGAGAAGGTATGTGGCACCACATCGTTCAAGCTCTAAAATTAGCCCTTAAGGGAGCTATCTATCTACTTGCCCCTACTTTGGGGAATGAGTGAATTCTATCTTGTGTAGTTGAGTTCCCAGCTCCTAAATCAGACGAATCCCCAAAATGGTAGGTTTGAGTCGACGACTACCCATGCAAATCAAAGGATTGCTCTCAATGGCAGGAGTTCCTAACTCACTCAGGATTGAGGTCATGTTACCTATGGTCATCCTAGTGAAGTAAAGTTTCTGTTATAGATGGTGTTATATAACGAGACGTTAACACTTCGTGGTCATGTCTTATACAAACTCTTTGTATAGGACGCCCCCGCTCGCATGTCCCCTACCTGAATAATCAGGATCAGACCATCTGTGACAAGCCACAACACTTATGACCATTCCACAAAGTGGGCCGCATCTATAGCGTTACCAAGATAAGGTTTTCCTCCTATATCCACATACTACAGACCATTTTGGTTATCACTTAAGACATGATCCACTTATATGTCACCACATACATGCTTAAGTTACATCCAGATAACCAAGGATTTTCGGTTTATTGGTTTGTGGTAAAGTAAATAAAATATTCAACTGAGCAAAAACAAGATGTGAAGTAAAATATCATATATTATACATCACAAGCGTTCGTACGAACTGTTTACAAACTACAAGACACAAGACTTTAGGGCATCAACCCCAACACCCTCAACTATATCGCCATCGATGTAGTACGACATGGAATCGAATAGAAAGATTGTGCACCCCTGTAGATAGATGACAAACATAAGCCAGTGTTGTTTGATGTTTATTGCCCAAATACGTAGTCAGCGTCCGGCCATGCTGGTTTGTATTCTTTGTACTGTCCAAGCATGTAGTCAAGTAAGAAGTGAGAGTCCGCCCAAAACCTCACCTCATGTGTACTTTTTGATCCAACCAGCCTGTCACTTTTCCATCCTTCGGATCTTAGAAGCAACACCCTATGGCTCCATCAAAGCATCCTGGGAAAGGCAAGATGTAAATACATGGTTGAGTTAACAGTAGTTTCAACAGATATGTGAAATTTCTATACCATGAAGTTCGAATAATTGACCGTGAATCGAATCATATAGAGGTCAGGTTTCGAGTGCAACTTCTGATGCACGTGCATCAAGAGGAGATCCATAGTCTTGTACAACAAAGAAAAATATAAGTTGAGCTTAAAAGTTAGTAAAAGAAAAGTATAAACGATCGTTTAGAAACTTCTAATAGAAAATTCTAATCAATCGTTTATTAGAATTCTGATTTTAATCGATCGTTTAGAAACTTCTAAACGATCTATTAGAATTTTTTGAACGATTTTATAGAATTTTTTGAATGATCGATCTTGGTTAATGAATTAACAAAAATACTCATGTCTCCAAGCATCCATGTGTTCTGTTCGAGGGTTTTGAAGAAATCCTTGATTCTGAATGTATATACTACTGCCCCCTCCTGGTTTTTTGTTTTAAGATGGCTTTTTCCATTTATTGTATGCATTCCACAAAACATCAAGGACTGAGAAGCATGGGTCATATGAACGAACAATCCTTATGGGGAACTCGGGTACAGGGACCAAAGGGTTGAGATTGATAACACCAGTGGCCAATTTCAGTGCCACTATAGGTGGTTTAACTTCTTCAGATTGGGGCTGGGGAGATCTTTGAGGTGAATGAGGTTGAATTGTTTCTAAATGTGGTTGAGAATGGGGCTGAGAGTGTTGGGGATGAGTTTTAAACTTCCTTCCCCTTTTGAAACACTTAGGTGTGAACTTGGCCCTTTTTTTTCCCATTTTCTGATGTTTTCAACCATTATTTCCTATATTTAAATTATAAGTCAGTGGAAGTACAATTTTAAGAATACTAATTCATGCAATAGTCGTACCTTGACTTCAGTGGCATCCTTTTTAATTGATGTCCCCAAATTGAATGGACCTTAACACTGAACGCTTCAGTTGGCGTCCCCACAACCGGCTCCAATTCAGATATTGGATCCTGATAATTGACAGTTTTGGATTGCTCACTGCTCGTCCCAGCTAGCTATTCACCGTGGGTTTCTTGGTGGGTTTGAGGGGGATCTTGTACGTTAGTCTGTAGGGGATCATCATCATTATGTGGTTCCTGATTATTGTACCATCACCGTTATTATCATCACGAGGTCCCTCATCACGATGAGTCCTTGTATTATTACTATCATGAATAAATCAAACGAACTATTCTGTCGAGAGAGGTAATCGATCGTCTAAGAATATGTAAAACATCGTTTAGAAACTCTATACGATCGTCTATGAAATCTAAACGATCGTCTAGAAAATGTAAATGATCATCTAGACAATATGGATGATCGTCTAGAAAATGGATCGTCTAGACAATCTATATGATAGAAAATATAAATGACCGTCTAGACAATCTATATGATCGTCTAGAAAATCTAAACGATCGTTTAGACAATCTATACAATCATCTAGAAAATCTAAACAATCGTATAGATATTCTAAACGATCACATAGATATTCTAAACGGTCGATTAGAATTTTTAAACAATTGTCCATTTGAGAATATCTAAACGGTACATAAATACATACCTCACACAGACGATGGACCATCATCTTTATCTTGTTATGTTGTTGGCCCATTAGATGGTGTTGGACAGTAAATGTATCTCCCATCTGATGAACCATGGTAGTTAAGTTCACCAAATCTTTTCAAACTTCTTTTATTTCCTCCTTAAGAATCTTGTACGATTTGGAATGATGATGTCTAGAGGACTTTTATTGGTTACTTAGTTCAGGCTTTGTTTGGTTAGTTTAAACTAGCATACGTGGTTCTGGCTTTATACGTTGCACATTTACAGAGCTTTCTACATAGGTTCATGCTTTTCGTGCCACCCAAAGGAATCGCGAGTGTCGACGGAGTGTTCAACCCCTTCATCGTTTCTCTAACAACATGAACCACATTAAGTCCTTCAAGTTGGTCCTCCTTATAGCTTAACTCCTCTGTGCTAGGTACAAGTCTCGACACAACAATAGTCTATACATAAACAAATGAGCAAGTCAGAATGCATGAAACTATAAACAAATGAGCAAGTCAGAAGTAATCGGTTACTTACTTTTTTTGGTGGAAAACTTTATTGCTCAATGATTTATAAGATGGAGCACGAGAACAAGTCCATCTAAGAATTCTAGGAATTTCATCCTTGTTGACTTTGGTGGCTATGAACTTACTTGATATGGATAACATTTCGTAAGCTCAAACCTACGATATGGAAACTTTGTTACACTAACACACAAGTTTAATGTACATTAAAGTGAATCAGAAACAAAAGTACATGCCTGGAAAGCAAGTACGAATCCCTTTATATAGTAATGTAAAGCATGATGATCACCTTTTGCTTTTTTTTGAATCATATGCCTCATTCTTCTCGCGCATGATAGTCTTTATTCTATTCAATGTACGTCTATAGAAGAGGGAAGACCAGTCATAATGTACGAAGACGTCGTGGTCATCGACAATCCCAAATATATTTCTATCGAATTGGGTTTTCTTATCTTTTCCAATCATCACCGTTTCAATGAACAGTACCAATGCAACCTTGACAACATCTTCATCATTAATAAAATTGAAATTCTCAAAGGCAATCTCTACATCCTTGCAATAACTATCCTTTCCATTTGGGTCCTTGGGTCCAAGAATGAGCTTTTGCAGCCTTTCACCACTTGTTTCTCTTTCCACTGTTTCCTTGGTCGGCCACAACCCAGTTATCAGGTTAAATCCCTCGTGCAAAAGTTGTCCATTGAAAACAAGATCTATATCCAACAGAAGACCAAAGGTCGTTGCCTATACAATCTCATATGTTATTATGTCAACTTTTTCTTAATGACATGGGGCAATTTTATGGACTTGGAAAGCGATTGTAGTAGGAAAATATTTCTCAGTAGGGACGACCATCTTATCAATCTAAGAATCATGTACATTACAAAAATTAGTAATCAATTGCATAACAAAAACTAAGCAATCGTATAACAACAACGAAACAATTGCATAACAAAACCTAAATGATCGTATAACAAAAACTAAACGATCGCATAACAAAAACTATCACGTAGCAGTTAGCTAAACGATCGCATAACAGATGTCTAAACGATCGCGTAACAGTTGGCCAAATGATCGCATAACGGATATCTAGATGATCGCGTAACAGTTAACTAAACATCACATAACAGATGTCTAAACGATCGTGTAATAGTTAGCTAAACGATCACACGATATAAACCTAAACGATCTGATCGCTTAGTATTCTCTATACGATCGCTTAGTAATCTTTATCCGATCACTTAGTAATATTTAAACGCTTGCTTAGTATTCTCTATCCGATAAGTTAGTATTCTTTTAACGATCGATTACGAACGAACACACGATTAAACCCTAAAAGATAGCCAAACCTCAAATATCAACTTGCATTCTTCAAGGAAAATAGTCTCATACCTTTCAGATCACGATGACGGTGGAAAGTGCGTAGAGACGACCAGTGAGAAACCTGCAAGGAGTGCTCGGCTTCGGAGAGAAAAAAGGAGAAAAATCGAGAGAAAACGTTTTGAAAAGAAATGTTTTGAGCAGGAAATGAACGAAATGGAGAGAGACCCTACCGTTATAAAGTATTCGTAGAGACGCACGTTTACCAAACGGTCTGAAGATTTTTTTAAAACTGGGGGTAATTATTTTATTTATTAACTGTTATGCTATTATGAAACTTTTCTTTTAATAAATATTTTCAAATATGAATGTTTTGTATAAATATATAGCTATTATATTTAGCTAGTATTAGTTAGAAATTTTGATATTTTGATATTTTTTATAATTGTTTGTTGTCCGCATCAGTCAAATCAAATAAAAGGGATAATTTCTCAGTGAAGAACCAATCAAGGAATTTCATTATATCCCTTCTAATCTAAGATCGTTCAATTTTTTTGGTATTTTGTAGGGGTAAACGATACAGAGATACATTAGAGAATGTATTTTATATAAAAAATAAAAAAAAATATGTTCTATGTAAAGATACGCCACTTCTGATTAATAAGTGAAAATATTACCTTGTCAATTTATGGCAATATCATTTTTATGTGTGGTCACAACTAGAAAGGATTTATATAAACCAATTATCCAAGCGTTCTCTTGACTTTTTGGGCTATATTTCAAGTGTGCGATTAAATCCTTCAGTGGTATGGAGTCAAATGTTAGAAAATTCATTTCTAATAGATAATGCTACGAAGAAACTCGATACACTAGTTCCTATTATTACTCTTCTTGGATCATTGGCTAAAGCGAAATCTTGTAACGTGTTAGGGCATCACATTAATAAGCCGAATTTCGCATGGGTAAAAGGTCAATGGTAGAAAAGTTTTTAGGAAGAGGTTATTGGTAGAAAAGTTTTTAGGTTTTGGGTCATTTTGTGAAATTTTCCTTTTCAAAACCATTAGCAAATAGACACAAGTCTTGAAGTTCTATATCTTTTTTGACAATATGTATTGTGTGAAATGAGAATAGAACATTTATCGTCGAATGAGTCAATAGTATAAGTTTGTATAAGTTGAATGTATTTTATTATTTGTAAATTTGTAATTTAATGAAAGGTGAAAGGACAAGTTGTCTTTTTAGCCTCCAAATTTTGAATAATATGTGCATTTGATCTCTTAGTTTTGAAAACATACCCTTTTAGTCTTTGAATTTTTTAAGAATAAATGTATTTGGTCTTTAAGTTTTCAAAATATACTTGTTAGTCTCCAAATTTTAAGAATAGATTTAAAAAGCTCATGAACTATTTTTTATCTTTATTCTTTATAAATATATGAAATTTTAAATCATATAAATATGTTTAACAGATAATTTTAGAGAGAAATGATAATTGTCTAAAAATTAATTTTCTAATTTAAAATAATAAAAAATCATTGCATGGAAATTTAAAACCTATTTAAAAAAATCCTAAGACTAAAAAGTTATATAAAATCCTAAGGCTAAAAAGAATTATATTTTAAAATTTTAGTGATCAAACATACTTATTTTTTAAAAATTGAAGACTGAAAAAAACTTATAATTTGGAAGTGAAGAGATGAAGCACACATATTATTCGAAATTAATAAGGGTGTTCAAAAACCCGATGACCCGAAAAAACTGATCAACCCAACCCAATTTGTGTGGTTTAGGTTGGGTTGGGTTCAAATAAACAAAAATTTTATGGGTTGAGTTGGTTCATGACACCTAGTATAACCCAAACCAACCCGAATTTATTATTAACTTTAAAGTATTTTATTTTGTTATTCATAACAAGAATATTTATACATATATTGATTTTAATTTTATTTAATTCCAATTTATTATTCAACAACTTTGTAGTTTTTTTGCATTTTAGGAAGAAAATTTTCACTATATAAATTGAAATTGAATTGTTAATCTTAATTTCAATATATGAAAATAATTAAATTAGATTTTTACATATTTACGTTTTACTTCTTTTTAGAACAAAATTTTAAATAAATGATTGATTAACTCGAATCAACCTAACCCAACCTAAATATTTTATGGTAGATTGAGTTAGGTTGATTTTTTAATACTTATTTAGTTCAATGAAATTTACAACCTCGGACTGGGTAAAAAAAAATCTTTCAACCCACACCGATCATCACCCCCAGAAGTTAAGTTAAAGTTAACACACCACGAAACTGTATACATTCACCATAATCCAGAGCTTCATCTTCGTCGTCTCCACTCTCCATTCGCCATCTTCGTTGTTCCATGAAATGTTGCAGACGCACTCTTCCTTTACCCTCAAACCCTTAACAGACCAATCCCCTTCACCTTTCACTTTCTTCCCATCTCACCTCCATCCCACACTCATTTCCCATCCTCCTAAACCCTCCCGTTTTCTCCTCCGCTGCTCCGCCGTTGATTCCGAAACCCTCCCCAAATCCGCCATCCAAAGAATCGCCGACAAGCTTCGCAGTCTTGGCTTCACAGAGCAACCCCCCGAACCAGTGTCCAACCCTAATTCACCCTCTACTCCTGGAGAAATCTTTGTTCCTCTGCCGAATCAGCTGCCCAAGCACCGGGTTGGGCACACGATTGATTCGAGCTGGAGTACACCTGAGAATCCGATTCCGGAACCAGGAACGGGGACTGCGATTAAGAGGTTTCATGAATTGAGAGGTGAGGTGGAGAAGAGGAAGGAGGATGTGGTGAGGCAGAAGAAGAGGGAGGAGAGAGCACCGACTCTGGCGGAGTTGAGCTTGCCTGAGGAGGAGTTGAGGAGACTTGGGGAAATTGGGATTAGGTTGAAGAAGAAGGTTAAGGTTGGGAAGGCTGGGATTACGGAGGGGATTGTTAACACCATACACGAGCAATGGAGGCGGTCTGAGGTTGTGAAGATAGTGTGTGAAGATTTGTGTAGGTTGAACATGAAGCGGACCCATGATTTATTGGAGGTTTGGTTCTTGAACTTTTTTAACCCTCTTCGGTTCTGTCGGCATGTTTTCGGTCCAGGGTTTGTCAAAACAATGTGGTTTCAATTATAAGTTTGGTTTTTCCCCAAAAAATATATAAAAGTATGGTTCTAGGCTTTTAAATACTTTAAAAAGTTTGTAATAAGTCTATTTTTATAAGATCATGTTGGGGAATTTGGTACTGATGGCCCCTTTTAGGGACCAAAATGATAAAAAAAAGGCCAAATTTTTAGAAAACTAAGTGTTTTGATCTTCTGCTCTGAAATTAATGTAACAACCCACCAAAACACGTGTAGTGGCCCTTGATGCTCAAGTTTTGATACTCACTCTCGGTGTTGCTCTTGTTGGCTCAACGCTTGCTCCATTCTCACTCTCATTAATCGTTCTCAATTTTGTTTATGTTACGTAGAGAGTAAAGATGAAAAAAACAAGAAAGAAATGAAACATTATATGTTTGGTCAAATTAAAAATATACAAAGCGAGAATCAAGAACGATTAATGAAAGGGATAGCGAGAATGGTTATCGAGATAAGCGAGAGTGAATGGCAAGAAGCGAGCGTCGAGGGCCACCACACGAGCTTTGCAGGGTGGTTATTGTAATTTCACCATGCGATGACCCAAGCAGAAGGTAGAAAACTTAGTTTTCTGAAAAGTGGGCATTTTTCATTTGGACCTCTGAAAGGGGGCCATCTGCGCAAGAATCCCGTCACGTTATTTACTTTGCTAACTTTGAAACTTTTACCATAATTCCTTAAACTTTGAATTGTGTGTTATAAATCTTTTTTTTAATAATATATTTAGTTTAACGTTATACCACCAAGTATCTTAGTTCCATACAAAATCAGCTTTCCATAAAATCCTTAAATTAAGTAGTCATTGTATCTCACAAGTTTAAATGACAGGGACTTGTTTTTCGATGACTTTCATGTAGAAATGTGATAAAAGTCTCACATTGGCTAGATGGGGGAAGATCTATCGTATATAAGTGAGAACAACTATCTCCTATGGTATGAGGTCTTTTAAGTGAAACAAAAAATAAAGTCATGGTAAGCCCTCGATAACCAAAGTTTACCAAAGAAGAAAGAAAAAGAAGGAAAATAAGCAAATATCAAAGTAAATAAAGGATAGGGAATATTGTTAGTTAGAGAGGGGGATCAAAACAGAAAAGAGAGAGAAAAGGAGGGGGCCATAGGTCTGTCTCTTATACACATCTAGATGTGTATAAGAGACAGGGGGAGAGGAGGTTATTTGTAAGAGGGAGTGAGACCATGGAGGGGCATTGAGGATTTTGTAATCAAATCTCATATTTTGAGACTGCTCTCCAATTCTTCCCTAATGTTAATAAAATAAGGAGAAAAGTCCATTCTTATCAGGTCGTTGTCCTTAACATTCCTAAATAGTCACCCAACTTATTGCTACTCTTACCCAAGGATGCATAACTATGAGACAACAGAGGCATTGCTTTTCTTTCTTTTGGGGGGGCTTCATGTTGTTAGAAGGTAAGGGATGTTCGTGTTGGAAGCCTAGTCCTTCTTGAAGGCTCCTTTAGGAAGCTGTTGGATCCTTCTCTCTATGAGTGTGTTTTCTACTTGGTCTAGAGATTTAAGATACCAGTGAGAAAAGTCAAGTTCTTTACCTGGCAGGTCTGTGTTAGTTGTGTTGAATACTTTAGATGCTTGCTAGGAAGATGGCCCCGTTAATGGGTCCACGGGGAGAGGAGGTATTTGTAAGAGGGAGTGAGGACCATGGGGCATTGAGGATTTTGTAATCAAATCTCATATTTTGAGATTGATGAGAGAGAAGGAGCTCTCCAATTCTTCCCTACTGTTAATAAAATAAGGAGAAAAGTCCTGCTTATCAGGTCGTTGTCTTAACATTCCTAAATAATCACCCAACTTACTGCTACTCTTACCCAAGGACGCATAACTATGAGACAACGGAGGCATTGCTTTCTTTCTTTCGGGGAGCCTTCATTTTAGGAAGAGGATAAGGGATGTTCGTGTTTGGAAGCCTAGTCCTTCTGAAGGCTCCTTTAGGAAGCTGTTGGATCCTTCTCTCATGAGTGTGTTGGTCTTTGATGTGGTCTAGAGGATTAAGATACCAGGAAAAGTCAAGTTCTTTACCTGGCCGGTCTTGTTTGGTTGTGTGAATACTCTAGATGCTTGCTAGGAAGATGGCCCCGTTAATGGGTCCTTTTTGTGTATTCTCTATTGGAAGGTGAAGGAAAATCTGAATCACCTTCTTTGGGGATGTTAGTTTTCAAGATCTATGTGGATTTGCTTCATGCAAGAGTTTGATGTTCAGATAGCCAGCCAGAGTGATGATTGAGGAGTTCCTCCTACCTCTGCTTTTTAGAGAGAAAGGTTGCTTGTTGTGGTTTGCTGGGATATGTGCTGTGTTGTGAGACATTTGGGGGGAGGGAAACAGTAGAGTGTTTAGAGGCTTGGATAAGGACCCCAGTGAGATTTGGTTCTTCATGAGGTTCCATGTGTCGCTTTGGGCTTCAGTTTCGAAGCTTTTTCGTAATTATTCTCTAGGTCATATCTTACTTAGCTAGAAACCCTTTCGTTAGGGAGTTGCTTTTTGTAGGCTTGTTTTTTTTTGTATGCCCTTGTAATCTTTCATTTTTTCTCAATGAAAGTTGTTGTTTTCCTAAAAAAAGAAACAAAAAAATGACTATGAAGTTTTTGTTTGTTTGTTTTTTGGTTTGGTTTTGGTTTTGTTTTTGTTTTTATTTTTGTTTTGTTTTGTTTTTTATTTTTTTTTTCTGGTTTAACGGTCAGATATTATTTCATTGATTGAATGAAATATCCAAAGATAGGAGAAAATATGGCTCTTGATGGTTGGTAAATTTTTACACCAAAAGAATGCTTTGAAAATAGTGGATTCTAGTACTTTCTTGGAGATTTGGCTTTGTCCTGGAAAATTCTAGCATTTCTTTAATCCCAAATCTTCCACAAAACGGCAGTAATAATGTTAACCCAAATAAGTTCTTTAGTAGCTTTGAAATGATGATTCATAAGAAGCAAGTTAATCCAACTCTAAGTATCATTCGGAGAAACAATGGACCATTGGAAGACTTCCACGTAACAATGGATTTATTATCGGTTCCAGACTTCCACTGCATTATTGTTGATATGATTGCACCCAAGTGAGAGTGCCTTATTGGATACAAAATTGAAACTTCAGGAATGTATTAGAAATGTTTTAAAGTAGACCAACCATATAGATAAAACTAGATAAAAAATTTATGAAGGTCTTTTTAAAGGGTAGGAGACTAGATTGTAATTTAATCAAGCAATGTGTTGATTAGAGCTTCTCAAAATTGTACATTACGTAAAATCGTGAACTGCTTTGTTAGCAGATTTTGGTTGTAAAAAAAATGTATTTGATGCCTTGGAGCAAATAATGTACTGAATCTCTGATTACTTGTTAGCTGGGAGTGGACTCTACACTCGAGAGTATGAATATTTTCATTTGGCTTGCTCTGATTTTAACTGCTTGAAGTAATTTTTTATTATAATGTTATGAGATGTTTCAATTCATCTATGTAGTTCCTATTTTGACTGGTACATCAATCTGATTCTGTCTCGTGCTTCTCATTCTCAGAGAAAAACTGGAGGAATTGTTGTTTGGAGATCTGGAAGTAAAATAATATTATATCGGGGACCCAATTATATATATCCTTACTTCTCACATGAAATTTTGAAAAATGAATCATCTCAAGGTGCTTTACCTTTATATAATGATGATGGAGGGAATAGTGAAACAGAGAGCATTTCGTCCTGCATCAATAATGAAAAATCTGCTGGACCAACCTCATCTGATAAAATGCCCGGTCCGACTCTAATTCAAGGTGTTGGTGCTCCAAACAGAGTGAGATTTCAACTGCCAGGTGAGGCAGAACTTGCAGAAGATGCTGAGAGTTTGTTAGAAGGACTAGGTCCACGTTTTTCAGATTGGTGGGGATATGATCCTCTACCTGTTGATGCGGATCTCCTTCCTGCCATTGTTCCTGGATACCGTAAGCCTTTCCGTCTTCTCCCATATGGAGTGAAGCCTAAGCTAACTAATGATGAAATGACCTCATTAAGAAGACTTTCTAGGCCTTTGCCATGCCATTTTGCATTGGGTGAGTGGTTTTGATACAAATTCTTTATAATACGGCCAGGACTGTGTCTTATATTTTCATCATTTTACAGGTCGTAATAGGAACCTTCAAGGGCTTGCTGCTGCCATTATCCAGCTGTGGGAAAAATGTGAGATAGCTAAAATTGCAGTTAAAAGAGGGGTGCAGAATACAAATAGTGAGTTGATGGCTGAAGAGTTACAGGTTATTGATACTTTTTTTGTGGGATGAAAAACCAGACTTTCACTGAGAGGTTATTGATAAATTTTCAATTCTCTTTACAGAGAGTATGTCTTACATCTTCTGTCTGTTGGGTCTTGTAAATACGTATGAAAACATCATAAGTTCCAGGAAATAATGTCACATAGCTTTTTAGTCCGTGTAAACAAATAACCCCAGGAACCGTGTCTGGTTAAATATGAAAAAGAAATGTATATGTTCTTCAGACTTAGGAATATGATGTATGCTGATTGTGAGTTCTTTTAGAAATCTTATTATTTTATGCATCTTTTATTATCAGTTTTGCTTCATGTGCTTATAAAATTTATTTTGTCTTCACAGTTGCTAACTGGAGGAACATTGCTTTCCCGAGACAGGGAATTCATCGTCTTATATAGAGGAAAGGATTTCCTGCCATTTGCCGTTTCTTCTGCAATAGAACAGCAAAGGTACATTCGGTTACATAAAATGAAACAGATGGATAATGCACCAGCTACAACGGTGCAGGAGCAAAAACTTGGGATAAATGAAAATGGTCCCACAAATGAAAGTCAGAGCATCACGGAGTGGAAAAAGATTAACTCTGAACAGAGAAAGCTGATGTCATCTGAGACATCTATGAGAAAGACTAGCATCAAATTGTCCATTGTATGTCTACATCGATAATGCTGCAGCTAAAGAGCTAACAACTTCTGGTCTCTGAATTATAACCTTATGTTACTATTGAACAGGCATTAGAAAAAAAAGCAAAAGCAGAGGAACTTTTAGCGAAGCTGGAGGAAGCAGAGATGCTCCAACAACCCGAAATAGATAAAGAGGGAATCACTGTGGAGGAAAGGTATATGCTGAAGAAGATCGGCTTGAGAATGAAGCCTTTTCTACTTCTTGGTCAGTCATACCAATCTAGAACGGTGTTCTTTTTTTGTTGGAAAGTGACATTTCAAATTGATCTTTCTCGCGGAAATAATTCCCTTGTGTTTATTTTATATTTTCCATACACACAGGTAGAAGGGGTGTTTTTGATGGAACAGTTGAAAATATGCATCTTCATTGGAAGTATAGGGAACTTGTAAAGATAATTACTAATGAGAGAAGTTTCAAAACCGTTCATGATATTGCACAAACCTTAGAGACAGAAAGTGGTGGAATTTTAGTAGCAGTTGAGAGAGTGAACAGGAGTTATGCTATCATCATATACCGGGGGAAGAATTACAAACGGCCTGCACGTTTAAGGCCTGAGTCACTCTTGAATAAAAAAGAGGCATTGAAGCGATCTATTGAGGCACAACGTCGAAAGGTTAGGCAAGATTAGTCCATTTTCTACCATGTCTATGTATCAGTTTCCCATTCTTTTGATCTTCTCCTGTACCTTGACGAATATAATCATATAATCAAAGAACTCGAAGGATATAATCATATAAATAAAGATTTCTTCATGGGTTTACTGAGAAAGTGGTTAAACTGAAGCAACTATGAAAATATATGGTCAAGTATTGCTGTTCTCCAATGGAGTTATATTCTGGGTAACAAGTCAATACAATAATGATTATGGTTGATTGGATTGGAGTTTAAACTGATGCAACTAAGGAAAGGTCCTTTCTACATTTATGAATGTATTTTATTTTTTTATCTCCCTATTTAAATCTTCTGTCTTAAGAACCCTGAAAATTTGGGTCATGTTTTATGAGCTGCCCAATTATCACTAGTAGGCTACAGAGTGGTATCTTCTTGGATCTCAATTTATACTGGTGTATTCCAAGCACTTTTCAAGACGGCTATCGTCTTCAGCTATGACTTCATGAAAAATAGCTGAATTTCTATGATCAAGCATTGTTGCTATGCTTGTATTGAAATGTCATAGTTTTTCAGGACAATTTGAGATGTGAAAATGGAATCATGGATTTTGTGATCTACCTTGTATCTAGATGAAACACCATAAATGAAATTTTACATAAATGACAATTATTCAACCGCTCTGATTCATGCCAACTAAAAGTATGCATATGATGCGACTCCTTTTGCTTATAGGAAAACGTCTTAACCTCCTTTTTTGTAATAATTTTTGATAACTAACATACTTGTTTCTTATTCAAAAGAAATGACTTAGTATTATCCATCCATCAACTTCTTATTCTATTTGTTGCTGATTTTGCAGTCATTGAAACTTCATGTTTTAAAGCTTACACAAAATGTAGAAGAATTGAAACTTAAATTGGTGAGTTGCTTCCAAATCTGCATACCTTCTCTATTTGGTTTTCTTTTTCCTTTCCTATTTTGCCAAGCAAGTTTGGTTGAGTCTCACGCCTTTCAGGATAAAGACAAGGGAGCAATTGCTATGGAGTCAATAAAGAAATCAACGTCTCAGCAGGTGAGCCGTTTTTATATTCTTTTCATACACAGGACTTGTCTACCCCCTAATAATCATCAGATTGGTAAATTACAGTTTTGATATGTATTAGGGAAAAGAAGGGATAAACGAGATGCAAACAACTGGAAGTTTGAATGATCCTGCCTGCCTCTCTCATGCAGAAGATAATGCTTGTTTGGAGGAGAATGAAGTGGTAAGATTCAAACCATGTAAATGTTTGGAAATATATGTGTTTATAATATCTTCTATTTAGCTGCCCCAAAAGGGAAGCCCCATCTGCAAGGGCTTGGAGTCTCTTGGTCATACCAGCTTGGAGGTCCCAAGTTTGAAACTTCAAGTGAACTTAATATAGAAAATCCTTGATATCTCCCATATCTGAGCCTTGAGGCAGGCACGTGGGCTAGGGGAACAAAGCTCTGTCTCCCAATTATCATTTAAATAACAAAAAAAAGCTTCTGCTAATCTTGAGGCTTGACCCACCGCTTGTTATAGCATCTATTCTAAAAAATGAACATTAAAATATCCCTAGCCTTGATATCCACAGTTGAAGTGAATTTAACAAAAATGTTAACTTATTATGCCATTCTGCAGTTTGCGCAACTGTAGTTTGTACACATGTTGATTCTGTGGTCTTTTGGTGAATCTGTGTTCGCTACTGTTTTAATAAATATGCGATGGGTTTATTCAGAAGTGACTTACGAATTATCCCCTGGCACGATTGTTTTAGGTCATGGTCAATGGGGGTCATGGGACTCATGTGAGTGGAACTTTCTGTTTGGACACTTCAGCAAACAGTTTACAAGCCACTCAACGGGATAATGATGTCTTTTCAATATATGACGTTGACCAGAGTAATGCCGAACTCAGATCTTCATTTGAATCAGTTAGGCAAGGAAAACCTGCAAAGGTGTCCATGGATACCAATGCTGAATTTGGAAGTATTGAACCTCTATCTGGCGCTAATTGTTTGGTATGTCAACAATTGTTTTGTTTCTATCAATTTGATCATTTTACTTGGTATAATTGCTCATGCACCATAGATGCTAGAATTCCAGTCAGGAGAAAGTAGTTCTGAAACTTCAGATGCCGTGCATGATGTTGCATTGAATGAGGAGATGAAGCCATCTGTTAGATTAGAAGAGGGGAATTCATCACTATTACTTTCCTCAATGAGGACAAACCAACCTGGTCATTTTCCTGCTAGCGCTCCTCAACTTTCCAACAAAGAGAGGCTTCTTCTGCGACGGCAAGCCCTCGAGATGAAAAAACGTCCTGTGCTTGCTGTAGGTAATGCTTGCTTCCATCTTTTCCATTGTGAGTTTTGCCTTGCAACTTTTAAAGCCGGATATTAGGAGATGCATGTGGACACAGCTCAAGGAACTTAGTTTCAATCCTTCTCTCTTGGATTGAGCTGGAAGCTTGGAGCCATCATTAGAGAGGGAACCTTCCGAATAATTTCTCCTCCTTCCATTTATATATTCATGGATGAATCCTGAAATTTATTCTTCTTCTTGATCCATGGCCTTTATATCTTCTGACTATGTGCTAGCCTCATTGAGTAAAACTATTGACTATGCCTTCAGATTCTGCAATGTCATGTCATATTATCTCTGTTTTTGAGTAAAACTATTGACTGGCATGTATATTATGCAACGTCATGTCATTATTTCTCTGTTTACGCTGGCAACCATGTCTTCATTAAAGAAAAAATTATGTATCAATATTTCACCATTCATTGCTGAAAAAGTTTATTAAGTATTTGGGCCTCCGAAGAAATTTAATGTTAGTAACTTAATTTTTACATTTCCATGGACGCTTGTTCAATCTTTTAAGTGCCCTCTATTAATTTTTAGGCAAGAGCAACATAATTACAGGAGTTGCAAAAGCAATCAAGGAACATTTTAAGAAACATTCTCTTGCTATAGTTAATGTCAAAGGCAGAGCCAAAGGAACATCAGTCCAGGAGATTGTTTTTAAGCTTGAGGTTAGCACATCCAAGTCTCCCGTCTTGTTTGTGTTTCTCTATGTTGAAGTGAATTTAATGCTTTAATATTTCTTCGTTTAAACTGCTTTGGCTTTGCTAGCAAGCAACTGGTGCAGTTCTAGTCTCTCAGGAGCCGAGCAAAGTTATTCTTTACAGGGGTTGGGAGGAAGAAGATAAATCCCAAGATGGCAAACAGAATGCTACCAAGATGGAAAACAAGGGTGAAGCTCAACTATCTACGTGTCCTGAACTCTTGGCAGCTATAAGGGTTGAATGTGGACTGCGGTGAACTGAAAGTAAAATCAGCTCCTCCATGTGAATTCTAGCTTCAGTCTCAGGTATTTCTTAAATCCTCGCAGTATACTCATTTCTATTACAAAATGTTTTTTCGCATCTTGTATATAATAAAGGTTTTCAAGGAACGTTTGATTTCTTTTTTAAAACCACCTCCACTTAAAATCCAAAATTTCTTCTCATGACCTTTATTAAAATCTGAAAGTAAACCGATCTTTTAACTTGGACGAATGAAGTTTTTGGTCCTTGAAGTTTGAGGTTATCTAGTACCATAGGTTTCAATAAAGTGCATTTGATAAGCTGAACTATGGCGTGGTGATTAATCTGCCAATTAAAATTTGATAAGCTGATGCTTGAGTTAACCACCACATTACATTTTGTTTGGTCTACTAATATGTTGAGTCAACCTGATAGTCCAATGAAGTCGGTGCCATTTGGAACAATATTTTCATCTGAAACTAAAATATCTGTTTTGGGACTTCATAGATCAAATAGACATTAAATTCAGTGTTTTCCCCACGTTCATCTTGAATTTTATGTGTTAATTCTTGTTTAACAAATTTCTTAAATCAATACAAGGCTCCGACTTATTTCAACCTTCTATATGCATGCCTAAAATTTCACCTCATAGGTTTGACATTGAAATTTATTTTTTACAAGATTATTGATTAACTGGACTTTATATAGTGTATACTTCTTTTTTAAGCCAGTGGATGAAAATAATCTTGAAAAAACAGATTTTATTACTTAGTTTTATAGCATCCAATATCTGGTTCTACATGGTAAGGATTCATCCAAGTGTAAAATATGATTCCTGATATTTTTTATTCAATCAACATGCTAGCTTGTAGGTAAGATTTAACCATAGAGTGTTAAATTTTCTTTGGTTGACATATCAAAGCTGTTACTTGAAGAATTTCTGACTGTTCGATCTCAACCTCCAGAAATCAACTGGCATTTATTTGGCCCGAGGTTCATGGTAACAGTCGTTCGTAATAGTGCAAGTAAGATTTAAGCATGTGTCATGTCTCAATCTTGATGCATATGTAAATTGATGACTGATCTTCAATGTCATTAAAATTGTTATGATCTAAAGTTCAATTATTTCGTATGAACTAAAATATCAGTTCACGTTTTTATATTTTTATGGGTTCAATAATTTATACTAAGGATGTGAATTTGACATTGACATGAAAATTTTAAATTTTGGACATGAAAGGTGAATTGACATTAAATTCATTAAACATAAAAATAAAAATTCATTAAACATAAAAATAAAGGGTTGCTAATGTAAACTAACATACATGACAGACATGATAATAACTTAACAAAAAGAAAAGAGGCATGTTTATTATAACTTAAAAACAATTTTTGAATTTTTGTTTTTATAATTATTCCATATTTTTGTTGACATTTTTGTAAAACACTGTTTGAAAATGTGCAGTATTGGTACTTTCAATCTGCCTTTTTTTTTTTTTTTTTTTTGTGAATTTTAAAACTATGAGATAGGTAGTAAATCTATATGACAATTGAATATTATGTAATTCCTAGACATCTTTTAAATTTTAAGGCCTATACAATATCTCAATTGATATAAAAAGATATGAATAGAATCCAGAAGTAAAATTATGCAGACCCATCTTTTCTAATAAGAAGTTGACAAAGCAACATGTAAATATTAGTGGATAAATATTTACAATATATTTTTTTAAGGGAATATTATTGAAGAGAGGTTTTGATAATCATGACCATTTTTTTTTAACATGAAACAAATGGAGGAACTGGTTCCTCATACAATTAATTTGTAATCAACAAGCTTTAACAGATGGGGCAGTCGGAGAAGATCCCTTCGCCGCCGTCGGACGTTCCCTCTTCCCACAATCGCCACCGCTCCTCAACTCCAAAGCCGCCATAAACTTCTCATTCCACCGCCCTTTATCCACCACCGTCGCTGCCGTCGACGACGGCCGTCCACAACCATGCTCCGCCGGGAACCGGTGCTTCAAACACACCTTCAACCGGCAGATTTTACACACACAAGTATTGGAAAATGTAAGAATTTCCCGGCACCGCTTCACTGCACACGTGGGTTTCTTCTTCTTGCTCGGATTGCAATTTCCCGATTCGTGATGCCTCTCCAAAATCCTGGTCTCGTCACCGCCGTCCTTCCCGGTGGTCTCGATCGACGTAGAGCAGATTTCGCAGACCACCACTTTTCTGCTGTTCCGATCAGATTTAGGGCAGTCGTGGGATTTGAAACCGCGATGCTCCAAACAGAACACCTTCATATTCAAACAATTTTTAGAATTAAAGAAACATAAGAGTTCAAAATTGAAACCAGAGATGGAGAAATAAATTGGGAATTGGGGATGAAACCTTTTGGCAACCGTCGCAGGTGAAGGGGAGGAAATCGAGTTGGTGGCAATCGGAGTGCTGGCAGTGGCGGCCGAGATCGGGGAAAGCCTCTGTTCCTCCTCCGGCGGCGGCCATGGTGGTTTGTTTGTCGGAAGGTTTTGGAATTGGAAGTGAAGGGAAATTTAATTTAGAAATGAGGATGAAATCGTGGAAGACGATTTGGTTTGTTGGTTAATAGCGAAAAAGATGGAAGAAATTTGAGCTATTTATAGGCTTGGAATTGACTTGAGGAGAAAGTTAAATTGAAATGAGGATGAACTTTTTTTTTTTTGGAAGAAATTTAGAAACTTCTGTATGGACGGCGGAGATTCCTTCTTCCTACGTGGTGTAAACGTGTAGCTTTTTTTTTCAATTTGGTGAAAGGAAAACTCTTCGACCTCTTAGAACGAAGGATATGCCGAGTCAAATTCGCTCTGTGTTTTGTAATTTTTACTTTCAATTCTTTTTTTGTTAATTTCTCTACTAATTTTTGCCAGAAACATAAAAATAAAAATAAAAGGGATTTCTATGTAAGAGCCCAATCTTGAACATTTCATTCTTCTAAAAAAAAAAAAAAAAACTGTCTCATTATTTTTACTAATATCGATGTATTCGCATTATTCTCTCCCATGTACATGTGTATTCTCTTCCTAATACATATATTCTCTCCTCATGTTTCAAGGTAATTTCTTCCTCCTCCCTTCCTCCTTTTTTTCGAGACGAATGACGTGGGACGATCCGACGATAGGGCGAGTACGGAATGACAAAAATGACAATGGCAGACTCAATGATGGATTCAGAGCAAATGAATGGCAACGGCGTGCTTGGAACAAATGCACGACAATAGTAGACTTAGAATAAATGAACGGCGAGGATGGACTCGAAATAGATGTACGGCGGGCCTGATTCAACTTTTAGTTTTTTTTTTTCCTATTATATATACTCTGTGATATACATGTACTTTTTTTAGTCTCGATAGAAAATTAATATATACTGTGGTATGTGTTTTTGTTTATTTGACCTAAACGAGAGTGTTTTTATTTAAACTTCATATATTATGATATATATACTGTGGTGGAAATGAAATTTATGAAAATTTATATACTGTGGTATATTTTCTATATTGGTTTATATTGGGATTTATGTCAAACATTGAATCATCCTCTAATTTATAAACCGTAATATATTTCATATATTGGTTAAGATATTTTCAAATACCTAATAAAATATTTTAAGGTATATTTAAAATAATCATAAATTCATCAAAATGTTCTAAGGTATATTTAAAATAATCATTAATCTGTCAAAAAAATGAATAAATTGATACGTGAAAACTAATGTAAATAGAAAATAAAATTTCATTAAATGCAGTTTTTTCCATGTTAGAAAATGAAAAAAAATACAATAAATGTATTTTCTCTTTCCAATTGATAAATAAGAAAATTATATTAAATTCTCTTTCATATAATAAATGTATTTACTCTCCTCTTCAAAAATAGGAAAAAATAAATATCAAATATAAATAAATAAAAATTGTATAATTATCCAAAGTTAACCCTAAAAGTCATCTTTGAAAAAAATTCAAATTTTAAGACATTTATGAAATATAGAGTTTTTTTTAGGCCTTCTATTAGAAACTCCAAAACAAAAATCTTTCAGTCTTCTTGGGCCCAATTAATTGAGTTTTTGGACTTAGTTGGACTTTGAGCCAAATTAAGTCTATTTTTTAACTTAATTGAATTTGGTCCTAAATATTAGACCAAATTAGCTTATTCGATCTAAAGGTTATGACCAAAACACATGACATCATCAAGAACTATCAACTTTTGTCATCAATTTCAATTTGAGACATATATCAGCTTTTAATTAGTCATAAATCTGATCTTTTGTAATTTTGTTATCAATTTAAAAAATGACATGACAATTTGTGATTGATAAAAAATTCTCATTCCTAAACTTTGCTCAAGGAAGCTTATATCTTCCAAATTTTCCGTTTATAGATTTTTAGAACCAAAGTTGAATTTTAGAACTACGATCTATAGATCTTTAGGAGAGCTATATCTTGAAACTTCGATCTTCAGATTTTTAATGAAGCTAAAATTAATCTTTGAAGCTTGTCTTTAGGGTCTCCTAATATTCTTCCGTTTTGATTATCTACCGAATGGAAAGTAAGACCTCTATCAATAGAGTTTTGAAGAGTCCTTTTTGGGTGGGACCTTGTTACTTTTTATGCCCATTGGACTTGAACCCAATCTTTTATTTGACCCAACTTTTTACCATGGACTTCAATTGGATTGAGCCTTGGGTCCAATCAACTTCATTGACTCAAACTCAACCCAATTTATAATTTATATGCTAATCAAACTCATGTGATCAGATCAAATAGACAAAAAGAAGACGTCACATTTTTTATAATTTGTCGCCTATTTGTCTTGAAATTTCAATTTAGGAATGCAAATTAGTTTTTAGTTGACTCTAAATTTAATTAATTGAAGTGTTTTGTTATGATGATGTGACAAAATTTGATTGTGGAACAAGAGTGCAAGTTGTAGAGTGGAAAATGTATGAGAGAGATAGTGAAGGGCGAGAGAAGAGATAAATAAGAAAAAGAAAGGAAGGGGAAGAACCACATGGAGGGAGTGGAACAACGATGAAATAATCGGAAGTGAAGGGAATGGGAATGACACATTATTGAAAATTCATCTAACCTTAGCCTTAAATCTAAGAGATGATTTTTACAATATGTGTGGATGGTGTCGATAGTACAAATTTTATATTAATTAACTTATGCTATATTATAACTACATCACCAAAATTCTTCAAACAAAGATTAGTCATATTAACCAATCAGTAATGAAATGTCATTATCACACAAAAGTCAGTACCACTAAAATCTTTCATCCTCAAATTCCAATTTTCTAAAAAAAACCATAACAACTTTCACCCTCACTAGTGACATCAAGTTCATTCAGTTGAAATCAAATTGTTCATGGGGACAACTAAACCTAAAAGCTTGACTTGACATTATTTTAAAACTTGGGAGAATGTCAAACAAACATTTTTCAGCCCAATTTTCTCTTTACCCTGTGTATTTTTCTTCAAAACTTGGTTTGGATTTAGTTAGCCAACAACAAAACAAGTAGTAATCAATCACTGTATAAAATAATAACAAAATTCTTAATCCTTCACTTGTTCTTTGATTTTCCTTCACCCACCTTAGCCTCGAGAGTAAAGACAATAATAGATCATTTTAAATACATAAAACCCATCTGGCTCATTAATAACTCTTGACCTTAAACCATTTGTAACAAATTATAAAATAATAATAGAGAATAAAGAATGAAATGTATAGGATATGTATAGACTCCATGAACTTCCAAAACCTGTGATTTTTCAGGACAGAGAAGTTCCAGCTCAAAAATTGATGCATATGAAAACAGATAGCTGGAAGCAGGTTATAACAGAGGAAAAGACCAAGAGACAACCAAGCAGAAAAGTCTAACAAGTAATCAAAAGAGAACATGTAGGAAAGGAAGGATGTATATACATTTTTCAACAATATACTGAACAAGGATCCATCACCATTTTGATAGCTTTAATGGTCTTCAAGCTCTATTGCTTGAAGCAAAAGCTTAATACTAAAATTCAAGGTTCTAAAATATTCTTTCTTGCACAAACATAGAGGCAGGTGAAAAGCTATAAAAAGAATCTATGCAAAATTAGGTAAAAAGATCATGCAATGGATAAACTTACCTGTTCAATCATTGTCTGGCGGCATCTTCTTCCATGTGAGCATTGCCATCTCAAAAGCTAGAAGCCTGAAATAGTTAGGAAAACAAACCAACAACGGTACCAAATCTAAAAGGGTTTTGGACATATTATCAAGTTTCAGTCACAAAGTGGAATATAATTCACATGGCTGTTAGGTGGAATAGATTGCTTAAGGCATATTCTTTGGCATTATTTAAGGATATAAGTATTTTGTCAAAGTTTTGAGAAAGAAGAAAAAAGGGTCTTTAATTCTATTTCTTTCTGAGAAACAAAACCAACAAAGAAACAGCTTTCAAGTTTGAATTCACAATCTCAGTTTCCAGCTCTTGGAAGTCTAAATATCAATGATAATGGTAAAGAGCCAGCCTCATTCATCCATTTCAAGTCATTGAACCAAAATTTCAACTCTCATTTTATTTCTCCTTTAATCCACAGTCAAAACAATCAGTTCAAATCAAATCTTAAGAACTAGCACCATGATCAAAACTCAAATCATGGACAAGAGTTACAAGACATAGAATTAAGATAAGGACATTTTTTTTTTATAAATTAAGTGAACTGTGAACTCTTTCACCCTTCTACAAGGCTACACATCATACAGAAGCTGATCAACACAAGTACAAACCCCACTAGAAGAATACAAAGATTACAACCCAGAACCCAAACAATTAAACATGTATATATTGGCTCAGATATCACAATTGATGCGGAAGTATACAGATTTTTCATATGCTCATAATCAGAAAGAACCAAATGTAAATGATCTTGATTCCAACCTGATGCAATCTCCAAAATGAATCATGAAAAACAGAAGCCTCTGAGTTCAATTAATTGCATCACATTTATGCCGAATCTCCCCTTGATTCCCCGTCACAACTTTATAATTACTCAACTTCTCCATCGCCCGAGCAAAATCATTGAAGAACTTTTTCTCATCTGCCGCATACGCCTCTACGAATGGCCTTGTCCTCCAATCATTATACAACCCATGATCAGACTTCAAGATCCCCAATCCCTTCGGCAGATTCTGGAAGTAAGAATTATCAAATTTGTTGGGAGTCATAATGTCATTGAAAACCGATAATGTAGGATTCTTTTCAAAACCAGAACAAGCCTTCTGCAACCCTTGCGCAAATCTAGGGTTGTACTGCGAATCATACGAAGACGACTTGGTATAATTATAGATCTGAGAGCTGAATTCCTTACAATGCGAGAATCCAATCGTATGAGCACCACTTAACGCTACCATTTCCTGCACAGTAAACCCCCGAGCTTTAAAAATATCAATAATCTGAGGAATCGGCGAGGTAGCTTTCGGTAAAGAACCAGGAATCGTCGAAGCTTTGGACACTCGGCCATCTCTGCGACCAAGGAGAACATTGTAGTAAGGTCCGCCAACCATGGTGACGAGGTCGCGAGTGGCAACGGCGAGAATGTCAGCACAGGAGACGGTGTTGGGACATGCGAGCTCGAGAGCGGTCTTGGCTCGAACAATAACATCGAAGGCGTCGCCTGGGAGAGAGAGGTTGATGTCGGCGTCGCGCTCGGCTTTGTTGAAGGGAGTGGAGGAGATGAGAACGGAGCCGTCGCAGCCGTTAGGAAGGCAGTCGTGGAGGAAAAGGCGAAGAGTTCCAGCGGCGGTAGAAGGGGTAGTGATCTGCTTGTTGGTGACTGTATCTTGGATAATCTGGCTGAATCTCGGGCAGGATTTTTGGTAGTAATTCGCCGTGAGAGGAACCGATTCCGATAGAGATAAAAACGACGCCGTAGAGAGAAGAATAAAGAGAAACTTCAGAATCTCCATTGCTAACTCTTCTCTTCTCTCTAAGGTTTCAGTGAACTGAAGAAGAAGAAGAAGAAGAAGAAGAAGAAGAAGAAGAAGAGCGGTTTTACGGAGGGAAACAGATGAAGACGAGCAAAAACGGCGTCGTAGCACCAATCCACGCGCTTCGATCTGGACCGGTAATCACGGACATGGTGGGACCCACTTCTATAAGTTAGCGGTACTTTTATCGAATATTAAAATAATTTAACTTTATGGAGCTTAATCGTGAAAGCAAATGAAGGAGCAAATGGGAGACTGACACGTGGGCGTAAGGAATTAGAATGGCGAGAGTACCCTTGAGAATTGGGAGTGGAGAGATTTGATTGGGTGGGAGTAGATGCCGAAGATGTGAATGGTTGTAGGGGATAAAAACTGGAATGTGAGTTGGAGATTTTAATGGGGGCACGAATATATGGAAATGAGTGAGTGAATTATTTAAAATAGAGGTAGAGGACGTGTAATGTAATGTATTGTTTTATTTATTTGGGAAATTTCAGCTGCCCCGCGTTTTTGTGATACTACTTTTATTCAACTAAACATTATTTCACTTTTTTTTTTTTTTGTTGAAAAATACAAAATTAAACTCTTTCTTTCTACTATTTAAATTATGTAGCCTCAATTTTAATATTTTAATATTTATTAATAATATTTTGTATTTTGGAGTTGATTTCATTTCAATTCATCTACTTTCAAAATGACCAATTTTAATTCATGTATTTTCAATTACTTTTAAATTTAATTTATTTTATCGAAATTGGTAAAATAATAATAATAATTTTTATTTAATAAATATAACATGTGAATATGTTTTAAAAATATATAATGAAAAGGATAAAGATAATAATTTTTTAAAAAAGAAATAAAAAAAATAAAAAAACTAGTTTTATAGACTAGATTTAATATTTATTAAAAATACCTTGACATTTGAAAATATAGAGACTAAAATCGAATAGATTTGAATAAAAATTTATACATAATTAAAAATTTTATTTTATTTTATTTTGTTTTTCAATATTTATATATAAAAACAAGAATTAATGATACCGAATTGCAAAACATATAAATTAAAACCGGTAGTAATACAACATAAAATTGTAGATTGACGCTTACTCCAAAGTTTATTGCTACTCAGCTCACTAATAATTGCTACTTTTAGTTGATTTCTTTAAAGTTCACTTAATTATTGTTTGCATTGGCCAATAATATTTTCTAATCCATTAATTGATTTCAAACTTTTACATGGGTTTTAATTAACTTTTATACACATATTTTTTTTATTTCAACAATTATGAGGAGAAAATAATACAATTAATTTTAAAAATGGTAATTACTATCTTATCTATCTGTTGAGTTATGTTCAGATTGAGAATCAATTTTAGAATTTAAATATTTATTTTTATTATGTTTGAAGATTTTATTCTAGTGCATTGTTTTGAATGTGTACTTGAAAATAAACTTTTTTTTTTATAGTGTTTCAAAACTATTTTAATCCTAATATGTGATTGTGGTGTTAATTTTGTTGATAAGTATAAAAAATTATGTTAAAGAGATTGGGGTTGGGGGAATTAGAGCTTTTGTGATGCATCAAAACCAGCTGGCCCGCGTTTTATGTGGAAATTTAGGCAATTTGTGTATAATAAGTAATTTCAATCTTTTCTTCTTTTAATTGATTTTAACTTTTTATTCCATTTGTTTGACCTTTGTTTTCTTTTAATGTCAGAATGTTTTATTTCAAATATAAAAAAATGAGCTAACTTATTTATAATTATAGCAAAATGATACTGTCACTAATTATCTATCTCATTCTTTACCTTCATTTCAAATAGACTTGACTTCTACGTCCCATTTTTTTCTTTTTGTTTTTTTTTCAGAGTTTTGACTTGAACTTTAATACTATTCCTTTACCTAGGTCCTCAAGAAGGAAGAAAAGGCAGTCTTCAGTTTTGTCACGAGAAGGATAAAATCCATTCAACATTTTTAGACTCTAATATAATACCCATGGGTAACCGGTACGAAAGATCGTCTGTAGGTTTCTTATTCATTATTTCTCCTGCACCCATAGTCTAGTTAGGTCAGATTACGCTTTCTTAAGAGGAAGAGCACTGGAAAGTCAACATCAGCCTATGATTCCCGTCAGGATAGCCATGTAAGAGCGAGAGCTGCTTTGTAGTTCAAGAGGAGGACTTGAGATATCAACATTTTTATATATTTATAAAATTAAAATCGATATAAGAATGAATGAATAAAAGATAACAAAGATGTCAACAAACAATCAATTAAGTGAAACTGATATTGATAACAAAGAAATTTAAACTTATTTGAAAATTTTGAAATACTTTTATTATAATTTTTTATATTTTTATTTTTTTTAAAAAAAATTTATCTATGACGGACAACATACATCTAACTTAGAGACATTTTATATTTAAAACTTTATTTATAAGTTTGAAGAAAATTTGGTCATCTAAATTGATAATCAATGTCCTTTTTTTTTAAATTTATTATTATTTTTATCTACAATATCTCACAAAAAATGGATGAAACTCGTAACCTCTTAAGAAGTAAAAGCAATAGTAATAGGTGAAATTAACTGTATATAAAAACAAAAATAACTGAGTCATTAGAATTAAATTGTAATTGTAATTTGTAAGTTCTTTAATATTTTCTCTTTCTAAAAAAATATTACATCGATCTTATCTTCTTTTACTTCTACTTGAAACTTTGAAACTTTATATTCTTATTTTTGTCTTAACTAGTTAGAGAATACGTGCAATGCATGTGTTTGTTAAATTTAAATAGTAAATATCTAAGATGAAATCTAAAAGTAATGAAACAGATATGAAATCATGAATAACATATGTTTTATTTAATTAATTTATAATGAATATGAAATGTGTTGGATGTAGTTATTGAAAATGTTGGAAGCATAATTTTATAGTGTGAAATATAAAAGGTTGAATGAATATAATTTTTGTAAATATTAGACATAAAGTTTAAATTAATTAAATAGATAAATTAAAGTATGTTATTTTCATTTATAATTTTAAATGATTTTGAGTAAAACTAAATAATCAATGACTTTGATACGATATACACTTTGAGATTTTTTAATATGAAACTATGTCGTATCTACAAAAACATGGTAGAATTTCATAAATTTGATAGCTATTATTATTTTTTTATTTTGATTTTTTAATAAAAAAATTAACAACTTGTTACAAAGAGACTTGAAGGAATCGAATTCCAATGGAAGCAATTGGTCACCATGCCATTACTTTTGATTAAGAATTTTGAAATATAAAGAAAACAAACATAAAGCTTAAACATATTTTTTTAGAGAGGAGAACTACAACAAAAAGGTATTACCAACTCTTCAAATCTTCTCCAATTCTACAAAATAGCACGATCTCTCATTCTCTTCTTGAATTTCGAAGAGGACACCACCACAAGGGTTTTCCCACCATCCTCCGATAAGGACGTGATTTGTGGGATCCACTTTTTTTGGAAGATTAAAGGAAGAAATTTTTGCAGAGAAATACTTTCTCTATTGTATGAGGATATTGAGAGAATGAGAGAGATAATTGAGAGAAAGAAGGAGAAGGTTAGCAATCATGTTCAAAATATAGGGAGATCTTTGCATAGCATGAGAGAGGAGAGTTATCTCACCTCATCCCACTCCCTCCAACTCCTTTATAACTGCACAAGAGTTTACTTTAATTTAATTTTAAATTAAATCAAATTTAATTAGTTAAATAATTATTAATTAGCCTAATTAATTAATCTTCCTTCATTAAATATCCTATATTTAATATTATATTTTAATCATATTCAAATGTATTTCCCTCTCATAACCTATAGTTTTACTGTGTGTCCCATTGATATTAAATTTAATCTATAATTTATATTATTTTCTCATATTATATAGTTTAATTTTGAATATCATTCAAAATTAACTCTATAATATAATGTATATAAGATTCATTATATTAATTGTATCACATACAATTAACATATATTCCCTTATAATTTGAACAATTCAAATTTTTCTGAAACTAATTATTCCTCGTTTTATCCTTAGCGAGCTAGTAAGGGGGCCTAATGAACCTATAGATTATAAGCTCTAATGATTTGAGATTAATTAAACTCTTTAATTAAATTAATCAACATTCATTAACTATGGATCACTGCATAAAGACTCATAGTTGCACTCTTCGCACTGTAGAATATTTTTGTATCCATGGATATAACAATTACCAGTAAGTCGATTCTTCATGAGTTATTCGTAATTATAGTTGGATCAAATTACCGTTTTACCCCTATAATTAGCTTTTTTTTCTTAAGTCACACTGATCCTCTAATGAACAACCTATTTATGGTCCTACCATAAACAAAATCCCACTCGAACCACTGAGAGGGAGGGACCCTATTGATCAAGATCTGGAGTCAGCATTTAAGGGAACAACCCGTATACTTTCCCTAAAGTCGAGAGAGAGTGAATTCCATTTTGTGTAGAGAGTGAATTCTATCTTGTGTAGCAATGTTCCTAGCTCTCCACTTGGTCATGTCCCCAAATTGGAGATTTATTGAGTCGGTGATACGGGCCACTCTCATCCATATAAATTAAAGGGCAAGCCCTCACAGACATGAGTCCATAACTCACTCAAGACTGAGATCTGGTTACATATGGTCATCCCTATGGAATATTAATCTCTTCAGTCAATCGTTACAAAGAGAGATTAATTATTTCGCACTCTGGTCTTATACAAACTTGTTGTATATGTCTCTATATGAACGAATTAGATCAAATCATTTGTAACGATTGAGTCGTATCCATAGTATTACCAAGATAAAATAATCAACCTTATCCATATACTATAGACCATTTAGATTATCGCTTGAACATGATCCACTTGTATATTAACTACGTTTTGTTTAAGTTACATGTAATCTTGAATCTTAGTTTATTGGATTGAGTTACAAGTCTAAATGTCAAATAAAATAACTTTTTATTTTATTAAATAAATGAATTTTGTTTATACATTACAAACCACGAGAATGGGGGCATAAACCCCAAGAAGACTAATATTCAATTCTTTTAAAATTTACCTTAATGACATTTTTTTACTTTATCAAAATATTAACCATAAACATTGAATTCAAATGAAAGGAGCAAAACAATGGTGAAATATAATTTTAAAATAATATAAATATACATGAGAACAAATTGTTAAATTATACTTACATATGTTTTTAAAAGGGTAATTGTTTAAGTGAAGAAACTGTTGAAAATATTTCAAAGTATAACAAAATGTTACTGTTTATTGGTGATAGACTATGATAGACCCGATAAATATCTACCGCTGACACTGATAGATGTCTATCGTAGTCTATCACTGATAGATAGTAACATATTACTATATTTGTAAATAAGTTTACTCATTTTTTTTATTTGAAAATAACCCTTTAAAAAAATATATTAGTAAACAATTATTTCTTTTTAAAATAAAAAAATAAAACAAAATAGAATTATTTATATGTATAATCTTGTTTTTGTTTGAAAAAGAAAATAGTGTTATAAAGTATGGTAAAAAAAACTTTTGTACAACTTTAAAGAAGGAAAAACTTCAAATATTTTTTTGGAAAAAATTATTTATATGTGTTCTTACATAAGTAATTAGTAAATAATCATATCTTCTTAAAAAGAAAGAGAATTGGTTGGACACAGAATCTTGGTTCGATGATTTTTTTTACCATCCATAAAATCTAACATTTCATGTAACTGAAGTTGTTATTTTTATATGAGAAAATGAGTTAGTAATAAACTATCTACTACTCTAATTTTGGAGGAAAAACTTAACATAGTATTTTGAGTTGTATCTAATGGTAAAAGGAGATATAAAAATAAGAGGAAAAAAAAAAATGATACGTACAAGACCATGAACGAGTGTGAGTTAACTCTTCTTAATATAACTAGTTTTTAGCCCGTGCCATGCACATGGTAGTTATATTTTAATTTATTAGATATTATAGTTACCTTTTATAAAAAAAAAAATATTGTGATCGGAGAATGTTAAAGGTTTTATATTATTACTATGATCTCTATATTTTTTTTTCCAAAAAAATAATAAAATATTTACTCCAACTTTGAAATAGTTTCATTATATATCACATTTGAATTTGAGCTTCATAGAAAATACAAAAAGATCACTAGTATTGATATATGATAGAAAAATAATAATATGAATATAATATTGATAGAAAAATAATATTATTAAAATTATAATAACTTACATTATTTTGCGAGATATAATCTTCCAAAGACACAAAAGATGATATTTAATATAAAATGGAGAAAAATGATGGATGTTGTTATTTGGTTGTTCTAGCATTGAAAATTGGGTTAAGTTCAAGAATAAAATGATTTTCAAACGTAATGACAAAAATGGATACATAGGAAAGAAATTTCAAAAATGGATCGAAGGAAAAAGTATTGACAAAAATATGGTAATTTTGTGCAGGCAAAAAAATCGTATATCCGTACACGATTATGGTTTAATCCAATCAGCACACCGTAGATGCTAGACAGCTGCCATGTCAGCCATATGAACTTGGTCAAAGGGCAAAACTCGTGGACCCTATCGACAATTTTATTATTTTTTAAGTTTTTTTCGATTTTTCGATTGTTTTTTTAATTTTTAACAAATAATTTTCTTCCTTATTTGTTTTGTTTTTCATCTTTTATATCATACTCATTTACTAACTTTAACGTCTCATGATAAAATGTAATTTTATTAGTTCTTTAATTTGAAGATAGACGTTCAAATGAAGCTAAAAGTTTGAATTGCAAGTCACTCAATTTTCCGCATAGTGGCCATCTTCGTGTGCATTTAGATTAGCTTCGCCTTGTTGCCATTGTCGTCCACGACGAATATGTCTTCGATCGGTGTCAACAATTTTGAGTCGTCTTGTTTGCTGAATAATATTTTCTTCATTTACCAAGGTTTGGTCACACATTGAACCCAATTCTAGTACATTATATTGTACTGAATACTGTCATACACCTTGGACAAATTTATTATGTGTGATGAAAAAATTAATACTAAATAATGTTCATATCATACATTTAGGAAACGTAAGATAATAAAACTCTTACCATGCAATAATTGTAAGCACTGTAAGTGTGATAAATCATATTGTGATTAGATCTACTAGAAAAAATAGTCATATGATACACTTGATCCACTTGTTATTTCTCCTTATGCACAACGATCATGACATACACGCCAGTATAATATATATTATGTATCAATTCAGCGCCAGTCTTGTTTGTGCTTACCTCTCAAATCAATCTGGTGTAGTGTCGGGAGTGTATAGCACAATGACGGTACTGTTTTTCATAGACTAAACTGTCTAAGCACACAATCTAATTGATCTCACTCTACTATATGGAAGCATATAAAAGGGTTAATGGTCAACCAAATGTTTTGACCATCATGATAGTAATTAGGCAGTAATGACCAAATATCTTGCGTGTATGACATCCAATTAATCTAAAAAAAAAAAAAAATTAAACACTATAAAAGTATGTTATGTTCATTTGTATATTCATTTGTTATCTGAATATGCATCAGTTGATCAAATATTTGTCAGTATACTAGCAACATATTTGCTGACTATTCAGAGACAGCTAATACATCACTTTATCTAAACTTTTTAAAAATACAATTAATTTATTTTATTACATAAAATGATAATAGAATAAATATATAAATAAAATAATACCTGACACTGAGTGGATGATGATCTGAGGATCTGAGGTCTGTAACTGGACTTATGGTGTTATCATTTTAAATATTTCATAAGCCCATGCTTGTAGTAGTATCAGTGACGCTGCTATTTCCAAAGCTTGTGCATTAGTAGCTCGACATAGTTCTCTATAAAATGAGGCAAGACAGGTACCACCCCACGAGTACATACTAGCATGCTTGAAATCAGCTAGTAGTAGAAGAAACATAAAATGTACCAAAGTGTTCGACTTATCAGCGAACAAAAAATCTTCAATAAGCTACATAATGTATGCTCGTGCATACCTCTGTACGTTGATGTTATTAGCATCGGGAGACAACTCTGGAAATTGGGACGCTAACCACAGTATACTCATTATTGAGCCTTTCGAATCATTTGGTCGAATGCCCAAAAGATTGTCACAAATAATTTTCCAATCATATTGTAATGTACCTGTCACAGGTTCTACATTGATTCGTAATCCAAACTGAATTGCAACATCCTACGATGTAATTGTGCATTTCCCTTAAGACATGTGAAATATGTAAGTTTTTGGTGTCCAACGCTCTCTTCTAAAGTAGTAATAAGGTGCCAATCCAGTTGGATAAATCCAATCTGTGCAACCCTAAGAAAACCATCATGTTGTACGTAAGGCATAATACGTGGATCAAATGGGATAGTACGTTGTGCAAATGCCTCTCTTCTTCGACAGCCCAAAATGACAGTAGAAGAACTATCTCATATCAATTATGAACGATGTGTATTTTGTTAATACAGTTGCATAGAATAGGACCAAGATTCATGATGCATAAACATTGAAAGAGTATAAACACATATTAATTTAGTCAATTCTATAACAAAGTCCATTACATAAAAAAATCCATTACATAAAAATTCAATTACATAACAAAATCCATTACATAATAATTTCAATTACATAAAAAAGTCCATTAAATAGCAAATTCAATTACATAACAAAATTCATTACATAACAAATCCAATTACATAAAAAAGTCCATTGCATAACAAAGTCATCAATGACCCGAAGAAGAAGTTTTTGCCTCGTGATTCGAGTCTAAAAATGCTATGAATGACGATAAGGAATGGTAATGAGTGGATAAGTTGAATAGAGATGAATGATAGATCAACTTCTTTTTAAGATGGCGATGTGTTGTAGTGGATGTAAGCACACCTTGTGAAATGCGTACAAGCTTTCCTAAATTAGATCCAAGTATAAATCTAACTTAGGTTCTTGGTAAGTCCATGGTTGAACATAGGAATTCTAGAATAGTCTAACATAGATTCTATTTTCACTCTAATGCAGAGGGTTCCTAAGTTTGCTTAAGTGTGAATCATGTACACTAATCTAAATGTAAGCATACAAGAAGAAGTAGGAGTTCAGAGGGAGAAGGGGAAATTATGGATGAATGATCTTTAGTACTGATGATATGTGTTGATCCCAAGTAGGAGTAACAAGCTTATGAGTACGATGAGAGTGAGATGAAAATAGTATGAATGCTGGCTTACAAACAAAATGTTAGTGTTATACGTTGGTGTTTCTGTTCTTATACGTTGGTGTTTCTGTTCCTTAGTTCAGATTTAGTTCAACATCTCTTAATGTGAATGCCACATGTATTCCTATCTCTAGGGTGCATGCGCTAATTACAGAGAACAAAATGAAGACGCAAGTAACTTTATCTTTAAACTACTATGCACTCTGACTTGATGCGTTCTATGGCTAAAGTGCTCGAGGATCACCTAGTTAGACTAGGACTACGAGATTCATAAATATAGGACAAGTGGGAGAATTCATGGGTATCTGATACCCTAGTTTATTGTATTTATAATTTATTCTCTCTTATTCAACATTGTATATATGTAAACCCACTGGATTTTTAGTCCAAGTGGGAGGTTGTTGGGTTGTATGTCCTAAAACTCACAGTTTGTAATCTTTAAATATATTCTATTTGCAATAATGTTGTTATTAAGGTTTATTCAATAAAGTTGCTATTGAACATGTAAAGTGCACTTGTAAAACATAAATCTAATAAACTAACGAATCTCTACCTATAGCATGAATACTTAAACTTTATGTAGAGGCATAAAAGAGGATCAAGTTTGAGTATATAGCCAAAATAATTTATAAGTATAAGGATAAGGTTGGGTACCTTACCCTAGAGATATTATGGATGTGGCTCACTTTGTATTTGATACAAACGATGTGATCCCGAAATCGTTCATGTGGAGACATGCAAATGGAGACATCCTATGCAAAAGATGTTTACATAAGACTGAATCACAAAATAGTCAATTTTCTTTATAACACTGTTTACTGTTAAAACTTACTATTTCAACTCGATGACCTAAGGTAACTCGATTTCAACCCTAAGCTAACTATGAACTCCTGTTTATTTAGGATTATCTTTTAATCTTCAATGGTGAGAGTAGCTCAACATCACCATTCAATAAGTCCCCCGCTTCAGGGGTAAGACCGGGTAGATAACTGGGGACATAGTCCTACAAGATGAAATTCACTCCTACACGTTTCAGGATTAGCATATAGGTTGTTCTCTTAAGTACCGACTCTTAGTCTTGAACAAGGGGCTTCGCTCTCTCTATGACTGAGAAAGACTCGGTTTATTAATAGGACCATAAACCAATTGTTCACTAGTGGATCAGTAGAGACTTAAAGAGTAAGATGTATTACAGGGGTAAAATAGTAATTTTGACCTAGTTGTTAATACGAATAACCTGTGAAGGATTGACTTACTGATCATGGTTAAATCAAGTGGACACAAATATATTTACAGTGAGAAGAGTGCAACTACTAAGCTTTAGTGAAGTGACCCGGTAGTTGACAAATGTTGGTTAATTCAGTTAAAAGAGTTTAACCAATTAATATCGAATCGTTGGAGCTTATGATCTATAGGTTAATTAGGTCCCATTACTAGCTCATAAATGGACTAAACCTTAGAATAATGTGATGAGAGAATTTGAAACGTTCAAATTCAAATTACGGGAATTATTAATTATATGCGATATAATTAGACGTTTAATCATTGAATTAAACTAATTGGGGAGTTAGAAAATATTTAAATAAGATTTAAATATTAATTACATGAATAGGGATTCATGTTTGGAAGAGGTATTATATTAATTTAATATTAGATATTAAATTAAATAATTAATTATTTAGAATTAATTAATTTAAAACTAATTATTAGAATTAATTTTGTTTAAAATTAGTTAATTTTATTTAAATATTAATTATTGAATTAATATTTTATTTCATTTTTAAAATATGAAATTATGATTTCAAATTACATTTTTTTATATGCATACTACAACTCGTTGAGTTTAGTTATTAAGTGGGTTAATGAAATAAAATTTGAGTTATTTAGTACTAGTAACAGATTCTCATTGGTTTCCTCTTTTTATACTCTTGATTAATAAATGAGAGACTAGAGATTCGAGTTTGTTATTCATAAAGGCAAGTACATTTTATATATATGTCACAATTGGTTGAGTTAAGTTATTAAATGGATTAATGAAATAAAATTTGAGTCATTTAATATTGGTACAAGATTCTCATTGTTTCCTCCTCTTGATTATGATGTAAGTCTAAGGGAAGGTCTACAAAGTTTAGGAAATTTATGTTTTTAAATTTATGAATTTTCGGTAATAGGTCTATTTGGTTTTTAAAGTCTCAAAATATAGTATTTTAGTAATAAATTTAAAAGGTTTATGAGTAATTTTTTATTATCATTTTAAATGTTGATATGATATTTTAAATTAAAATTGATTACAAAAAAGGTTATATCTTGTCTCCCTCTTTTCTTCACCTTCGTTATCTAATTATTATTATAATTTACAATATCATGTGTCAAAATTTAAAATAAAAATTTACTTTGCGACTTCTTAAGACTATATTCTGGGAAGTAGGAACTAAAATGTTATATTTTAAAACTTTAGAACTTAATCCACTGATTTATAATTGAAAATTAAAAATATAAGTTTTTCTATAATTTAAATTCTTTTTTCCTTATTTAAAATAAATAAATAAAACCGTAATGGAAGGCAGCAGCCGTACTGCGTGGGTTGGCCTTGGCGCGTTAAATCACGTGATGGATCGTGCCGGGACGCGAAAATATGAACATCGACCATTCCACCTCTCGTTGAAATTCTAAAATTACTCATTTTAAAAATCAAATAAAATTAAGAAGAAGAAGAAAAAAAAGGTGGTGTGTCGGTTCTATTTGATTGGTAAGAATTTAAACAAAAATAAAAATTTAGTTATTTTATAATGGTTTGGATAGTTGTTCTTAAAAGGCCAACAACTTTTGTGGGTTTCTTTTTACCCATATATATAATTTTATATAATATATAATAATATAATATATATATATATCACATTTCAAAAGTATAACTCAAAAGATAATTTTTATTAAAGATTAAATGACAACAATCCTTTACAACTCCTTCGATTTTAGTTAAATTATGTAAACGACATTTTACTAAAACTCATACCTCATTTGATCTCATAATCATATCATTTTCACTTGAATATTTATCTATATCATTTTTGAGTTACACAATAACATATATACAATAATCTTATTATGCTTTAAAATTTATGGATGTCATTGAAACTTTCTCAATGATTGATATACGAAGATTAAGAGTCCATTTGATACTGTTTATGTTTCTCATTTTTTTGAAAAACGAACTTGTTTGATAACTATTTTCAATTCTTGTTTTTTAAATTTTAAAAAATATTTAAAAAGGGAACCAAATTTGAAAAACTAAAAAAAAAAAAAAAAAATTGTTTGTAACATTCCTCTTTTTCTTAATACTTTTTCATTCCACAAATTTAAAAAACATCGTCTTTGCTCCACTGGTACCAGATTCAGGCGCTAACAGAGTCCACTCTTACTTTACCGATCATGGATTTGAATCTCGGTGAAAGCAGTTTTTTGACCTTTTCATTTTTATTTTTATTTTTTTGAATTTAATTTGATTATATTATTATTAATATTATGAATACATCAGTTTAATATTGAATTATAAATTTTTTAATATTTAAATTTATATATTATTTAATTTCAAAATTTCAATATGTAAATTTCAATACTTCTTTTAATTTTAAATTTTGCTGATAGTATAGTTGAATTAGATGTGATTCAAAATTATTTAAGATAAAGATTCAAGTGAGAGATACATTGTGGATCAAATTAATTTAGACAAAATTTGAAAGATATATACAATTTGTTTAATTTAATTGTGCATCGAGACTTATTTGTATTATATTATATAAACTTTTGATAATTTCTTTTTTGATATTTAATTTATGATATATCTTTTTTTAATATTATATTACTATAAAAAAACGGAAACAAGAAATAGTTATCAAACAACTTTATGTTTCCGCTTTTTTCCAAAAAACAGGAAACATGAATAGTTATCAAACATATTCTTATTTCTAATTTTTAAAATTTAGGAAATAGAAAACAAGAAATAGGGTATCGTAGACTTTCAATAGCGTTTTCACTACAACAAACATCACATTTGATAGCTTTAAACAAACGCTATCGTAGACTTTCAATAGTGTTTTCGAAATGCTGTCGTAGCTCATGTTATTGAAAGTCCCCGACTTTCCATAGCATTTTTTTAATGCTATAAAAAATACTATAAAAAACCAACTTCTGATAGCACATTAATGTTATGAGAATGTTTCATAGCATTGACAAAAAACACTATAGATTGTCTTTTATAGCATCTTTTATAACGGTAAAAAACACTGTAAAAGGCTTTCTATAGCATTTTTCATAGCTATAAACAAATGCTACAAAATACTTTTTATAGCGTTTTAGGAATGTTGTTGTAGCCGATGTTATTAAAAGTCTTTGAATTTCTATGGCGTTTTTTCAATACTCTAAAAAAACTATAAAATATTCATTTTTCTTTTATATAATGAAAATTTTCATAGCATTAAAAAAAATGCTATAATTGACTTTTGATTGCAATTTTTATAATCGTAAAAAAATTGCTAAAAAACCATATTGCATTTTGAATCTCGCTTTGATAGTCGATTTTGATCAAATTGTATATAGTTTATATAGCACTTTATACTAGTAACAAATTATTACAAATGAAGTTATAAAATTAACTAATCATATAAGTCTTAAATCATGAGAAGTCTCTCATCCCTGCTTGCTGCAAAAATAACATATATTTACCATCAAACTCAAAACTCATTCATAAAATGTGACAATATTTTTCTACAAGTGTTGAACATGATGTAAACTAAAATTGTAAAACACAAATATGAGGGTAAAAATACCGCATACAACTAAAGAGACCATATACGAAAGTTCAAAAATAGAGAAATCACAGTCAAAGAAACCTATAATATCAAGAATTTACATAGTTATTTGACATAAACAAGAAGATTGAAACAAACACTTACTTTAAAAAAGTATTCTTGAAAACATAGATCAATACCTAAAGAAAAGTCAAAACATTTAGCACTAGACATTTGGTCAAGCCATCAATTTACAAATCTAAATGCTAAATTAAGAATTTCCAACATTAAGAACAAAAACGAATACGAAATTAAACTTACACAAATATGTTGAGTGATTTGTGCATTTCCATTGAAGCCTAGCATTCCTTCTTGACCGAATGCAAGTCTTGCAAAAATCCACCATCTACGAGATATGAAAGTCGGAGATGGGAGTTTGGGACATAGACTTTACTTTAACTTTGAGAACTAAAATGAAAGACAAAATTGAGACATGACATGATAATTGAATTAAAAAGAGCCGATTTCTGTCTTTTGTCTCATGAAGTAACTTCACAAGACAAAAGTCAAAATCGGCAATTTCCGTTAGTAATCCTAATCTAGACTAATAATACCAAATAATGACTATTTGTAATTGTTGTTTTTAAACTTTAAACATTTTACATGTATTTCTAAAGCTCTATTTGCTCTTTCAAATTGCGAACATCTCCAAATATGAATTATCCAAGACGAAAAGAAATAAAGAAACAAGAAGAAGAAGAATAGATAGTTACATCATTCAAATTTTCATATTGCATTTAACAAAATCTCAATCTATATCATTCAAACTCTATTTACTGTTTCAAAATTTCTTTGATTGATTTAAAGTCGCCAACAATTGAAGTAATAAACAGTGTACATTAATTTGACTCTCAGTCATAATAGCGTACTAGTCTACATTAATTTCTTTCAAAATCTATAATCTCTACCCCATAATTTGATACAAAACTGAAATAGAGAGGGCTTTTACACTGCCTCTATTTTACCACGTGAGTCCTCAGATGTGAAGGCAAGACTCTGATCACTACTGTAGCCATCTTGGGCTATTGAACAAAATATTCCCCTAAAGGAATCCATTGTATTGAGAGTTTCTTAAATCTATTGAAGGCCTCATGGAGAGTGAAATTATAGATTTAACTATTATTCATAAGTTCATACCATTCATAAAGTACTTTCCATGTATAAATAGGAGAAAAAAAATGAGAATTATAACATATCATAAAAGCTTAATATAATTCAAGCAGTGGATAGCAATCTATTTAAAATAGATTTACACACTTTTGTAGATTTAAGTAATAGACATAATATGTTTGAGACACTGGTTAAACTTCAAACTCAGGAGCAATTAGTTTAGTAATGATATTTGGATATTTAGGCATTCATTCAACTGTACCCCACCATCACACGTAAAGTTCAATTTCCCTCACAGTCTTAAAGAATCCAACAAAAAGTCATATTCTCCACGCTGAATTTCGAAATCCCCAATTCAATTCCACAAGGGCAGAAGCAATTGAAAACCTACCCTTTCCAAAAGCACCATTCTTCTTCACTCCAACAAAGAGGAAGAAAAAAAATTTCCAAAATTTCCAAACAACATAACTAAAAAAAATTCTAATAAAATTTTTAAAATTTTATTCAAATTTCTAACATTTCCATAACAAATCCATTCACATCAACATCAAACCAAACCACATAAAATTTCCGAAACATCAACCAAAACAAAAAAAAAAAAATCTAATAACAAAGAGAAAGAAAGTGAATCGTTTAGTAAATGCTTGATCGTTTAGCAAAGCTACATGATCGTGTAGTATTTTCCTTCTATCGCATAGTGTCATCATCTAGTACCAAAGGAAGCTACACGATCGCTTAGTGTTTAACACTATCGCCCAACTCCATCGTTTAGCACGGACAATTTACTACACAATCGCTTAGCTCCATTGTCTAATACCTGAAGCCGATCGTTTAGCGCGTGCAAAAGGTAAACGATCGCTTAATGTCATCGTATAGCATTCAACGCATCGCCCAGCTGCTGCACATAGGTAAGCGATCGCTCAGCGCTATCGTATAGCTCTTCATCACATCGCTTAGCTCCCACCCGAAGCTACCCGATCGTGTAGTGCCATCATATAGCAATACAACACATTGCTTAGCTCTTGTATGTACACGATCGTCTAGCGCACAACACTCGACGATTAACACTGAACCTACCACAATCGTTTAGCTTCTGAAGCTCAAGACAATAAGAACAAAGGTTGATTTTGTGGAACTGCAACTTGGCCTCTTCGCTTGTTTCTTCGAGTTTAATTTCAACTTTAATGACTCCACATAAATTATAGACTCTGGGAAACACACTAAAGATCATTAAACAAGAGTCAATTAAAATTTAAATGAAAATAACAAAAGAAATTAAAAGCTAAAACTGAAATAATCATATCAGTACAACATTTCATAATTCTCATATACAATGTGCAGCAAAAGAAACCAGGATCCATAAGCACTCTAAAGATAGTATGAACACTATGCAATTGAGCTAGCTCTTGTTCGCTTTTCTTTCTTTTTCAATATTACCTAAATTGATTTCATAAATCAATTTTATTTAATAAAAGTAAAATATATATTAATTTTACAAAATTAATTTCATAAATTAATTTCTTTAATAAAATTAATAAATAATTATTTAAACAATTTAAATAATTCTAAAATTATTTAATATCAAATATTAAATTAATTTTTTACACAATTCCATTTTCAAATATTTAAATCTTATTTAAATCTTATTTCTCCAAATTCATTTAATTCTAATTTGAACACTTCAAATTAACTTATCATGCTATTCTAGAGCTTATCCATTTACGAGCTAGTAGGGGGACCTTGTTAACCTACAAATCATGGGCTCCAACGATCCGAGATTAATCGGCTAAACTCATTAGACCGATCTAACCCCATTCGTTAACTAATGGGTGATTCCGCTAAAGTCCATAGCTGAACTCCCCACACTGTAGATATATTATGTCCACTCAATATAACCATGATTAATAAGTTAACCCTTCACAGGTTGCTCGTAATAACGACTGGGTCGAATCTATGTTTTACCCCCGAAAATACCTCTTGTTTCTTAAATTCCACAGATCCCCTAATGAACAATTGATTTGTGATCCAATCAACAAATCGAATCCCTCTCAAGCCAATGAGAGGGTGAGGCCTCTTGTTCAAGATCCAAAATCAGTACTTAAAGGGAACAACCTCTCTACTAACCCTAATCGGGTAGGAGTGAATTCCCTCTTGCACCCTATGTTCTCAGCTATTCATCTGGTCTTATCCTCAAAATGGTAAGCTTATTGAGTAGAGACAATTGGTCTACTCTCACCATTTGCAGATCAAAGGATAATCCCGAACAAAAAAGAGTTCATAGTTAGCTTAGGATTAAGGTTAAGTTACCTAGGTCATCGTTTTGAAATAGTCAGTCTTAAACAGTAAACAACGTTATAAAGCAAGAGTGACTGGTTTCGTGGTCCGATATTGCACAAAACTCATTTGCACAGGACACTCCCACTCTTCATGTCTCAACATATACGAATTAGGATCACTTTATTTGTAGCACTTTACTCTTTGTAACAACTACAGAGTAGACTACATCCAATAGTGTTACCAGAATAAGGTACCAAATCTTATTCATATACTATAGATCATTTTGACTATTTACTCGAACCTCATCCACTTGTATGTCTCCACATAAAGTTCAAGTACTCATATAATAGTCAAGGGACTTAGGTTTATTGGATTTCTAAAAACAATATATTCAATAACAACTTTATTGAATTCTCAGAATAAGTTCTTAATATTTTCAAACCACGAGTTTTAGAACATAAAACCCAACAAACTCTCACTTGGACTAAAACTCCAATGATAACTTATATATTCGATATATAAGACTGAGTCTCTGAGTTTTACAGATAAATACAATAAACTAGAGCATCCCATACCCATGGTTTTACCATTCAATATCTCATACCCGATATTTCTCTCACTTGCCCTAGGTTATTGGTATTTCTAGTCTTACTAGATGATTCTTAAACACTTTTGCCGAGAGAATCATTCTAAACATATTATGTACAATAGGCTTCTTAGTAAACTATATGGGGAATGCATCTAATTCTCAATAATGGCTAGGAAGCACATTTTCCTCCCACCACATTGATATACTCTCAGCTCTTTGATTAAGATGGTCTGACCTGCCTTAACAACTCTTATTAACAGTTAAAGCTAGAAATTTTAAAATTATACTTCGATCTTAGCCGTTTAAATATCTGAATATTTACAAATGGTTTTTTACAATTTTATTCATAATAGAAGTTGCTATGAGATAGAACAAACATATTTCCTAAAGATGAACATTTCATTCAAAAACAAAAATATGTACAAAAGGTTTATTACAGGATTTAACAAAAACAGGTAATTTACATCTTCATCAGCAACTTCTCCTACTGGATGAGCTGAGCAAATGGTCTCTATGATCTAAGTAGCCTGTTTTCCTTTCTTTGCTCTCTTCTCTGCAAGATATTTAGGGTAATTTCTCTTCCAGTGCCCTAGCTCATTGCAGTGGAAACATTTCCCTTTCTCTACAGCGGTTTTCTTGCTCTTCTTGCCAACAGGCTTATTTTTCCCTTTTCTTTTATCTTTTTTCACTGGAATACTCTTAGTCTGCGAAGACGAGGCAACTTCAGGCTTGGAGGACATTCCTCTCTTCTCAATAGAAGTAATATTTACTTCTGGTACTGCTCCAGACCCTTAGTTCTCAACATGATCTGGAAAGCCTGCAACTCATTAAGTAGCATTGTCAAGTTGTATTCGATTTTATTCATCAAGGCATTAGTACAAAATTGCAGAAAACTCTTAGGAAGAGATTCTAGAATAAAGCCAAATTGACTTCTCTCATCCATCATAGCATCGTTCACCTTAGCCACATTAAAGTGAACCATCATGTCCAGGACATGTTCACGAACATTGGTCCCCTCTTTCATGCGACTATTGTAGACGTATTTGATAGCATCATGCCTTAGAGTGAAGGACGACTATTCAAACATCCCTCTTAGAGAATCCATAATCTCTTTGGCAGTATTCATATCCTCGTGTTTTTTTGCCAAGACGTGAGACAGGCTAACGAGAATATAAGCACGGGCTTTATCATTCGCCTTGATCCATCTATCAAATGCTTCCCGAACAGTTCAGTTAGAATTTGAGCTAGGAATGAGAGGACATTCCTCTGTTAAGAAAAATCTCAAATCGTCAATCGTGAGTATTGTATTCAAATTCGATTTTCAGTTTACATAGTTGTCCCCAAAGCCAACAATTGTATAATAGAACTCATCATTCTGAAATTATAAACAAGTTTTATAAGTGAATTGCTTTTAAATCCAATCAAATTTTAGCAAAATGATAATGTACCCATAATCATTTTTTTTTTGCAATGATATTTAAGTTATTTAGAACAAATGCTACCGTAGAACAGTCAAGAATTCCTTCACAAAAGTAAGACAGTTCTTGACCAAATACTATCTCCACAATAACTCATATTCCGATAGTCATTTAGTTATCGTTTTCAGTCAAGATCATTACTAACACTTAGTAAGTCTTATAAGTGTAGACCCGCCATTTTCAAAACTTACAGAACGATATGAGTATGCCTTCGAAATAGAAGACAATACCCAAGATGAAACTCTTATTCGTTTTATTGAAGCCTGGGTTGTTCTAAACCCTATGTTACAACCCTCCATAGGGATCGACGCAGTTAACGACTAACTAGTGCCGCATAAAAACGACAGTAGTCGCAACATAGAAATCTCATGGTTCAAACTAATGGAGGAGACTGTAGGACAATGTTGACACATTTCCTTCACCCACTTACTATGAACAACTTCCCTTATTCACCTTGTTATTGACCCATGCAAACACTTTCCGTATGGAGCAATCGAGGTAAAATCGACAAGAATCCGAGCACAGATCTCATGGTGTGAACTCTTGAGAACGTGAGAGCTAAGGACTTTTATTCACCCACTGAAGTGTTCTAAAATTTGGGTATATTTATACTTAGGTTATTTTCGGCTAATAAAACAACCCTAAGTTTAGGTGGTTTATCCAAGTATAACACTTATAAATGGATTTTAAACCTATGATGTCTAAGTGATAAACCGTTTTTATTACCTCACATCGCTCACAAATGCTCATAAAATCGGTTACCAATGCTCAATTATTCGGCTATAATCCCCAAGTAGAAGGTGTTTTGTAGACCGTCAACTTAAATACCCCCAGCTTTCAACAGAATTATATATCGATTGAGTTTGTAACCCTAGTTTTATAAGTTTAATGACCTATTTTAACTATTAAAACAAGTGGTTAACCTAAGTGAGTATGCAACTGTTCTTTGTTATGGATTTTAAACGTCTAACCAAATTTTATAACAACTTGCAAAATTTTAGACATACTAAACATCCACGACAAACAACAAAGGCATTCAATATCTAATATAACTATTATATTAAATAAAAAAATAAAACTCTAACATGCATACTATATATTATAACATTTTATAACATACTTTCAATGCATGTAGCATGCTTCCTATGGTGAGATTTTAAATCTACATGGCATACTTTATGCACATACAAGATTTATTTAATTATAACATACATTACATGCATAAATAATTAAACACTAACTGATATGACTTTAATTTGGGCAAAAACAAGCAAACAAAACCTAATTATTACAAAACACTTCTGAATCGCTACTGGACCGCTCAAACCGCTTCAAAACGAACTCAAGTAGCTTGAATCGGATCCAAACCGTCTGAACCGGACCAACCAAGAACCATTCGAAGCTGAACCGGACCGGACTACAAGAGGACCGGTCGAACTGGTTGCTCTTGCTCATGTTCAACATCTCGCTAAGTCTCATCGTTTAGCAATGACGACTATTGTCTTGCATTTTTCTTGATCGTTTAATAAATGCTTGATTGTTTAGCAAAGCTACACGATCGTGTAGTATTTTCCTTCTATCGCATAGTGTCTTCGTCTAGTACCAAAGTAAGCTACATGATCGCTTATTGTTTAACACTATCGCCCAGCTCCATCGTTGAGCACGGGCAATTTACTACACAATTGCTTAGCTCCATTGTCTAACGCCTGAAGCCAATCGTTTAGCGCGCGCAAAAGGTAAACGATCGCTTAATGCCATCGTATAACATTCAACGCATCGCCCAGCTACCACACATAGGTAAGAGATCGCGTAGTGTTATCGCTTAGCAACTCAACGTATCGTTTAGTCGCCGCATAGTGGTAAGCGGTCGCGTAGTGCTATCGCTTAGTAACTCAACGTATCGTTAGCTCCCGATTAAAAGTAAATGATCATGGTAAGCAATCGCTTAGCGCTATCGTATAGCTCTTCATTGTATCGCTTAGCTCCCACCCGAAGCTACACAATCGTGTAGTGCCATCGTATAACAATACAACGCATCGCTTAGCTCCTGTAGGTACATAATCGTCTAGCGCACAACACCTCAACGATCAATGCCCGAAGCTACACGATCACTTAGCTTTACTTCACATCGTCTAACGCATGAAGCTAAACGATCATTTAGCTACTGAAGCTCAACGACGATAAGAACAGAGGTTGATTTTCTGGAACTACAACTCGGCCTCTTTGCTTGTTTCTTTGATTTACAGCTTAATTTCAACTCTAATGACTCCAAATAAATTACAACTCTTGAGAACACATTAAAGCTCATCAAGTAAGAGCCAATTACAAATTTAAATGGAAAATCAAAGTGAAATTAAAAGCTAAAACTGAAAGAACTATATCAGTACAGCAGTTTCATAATTCTCATATAAAACACCCACCAAACCAAAATTAAACCGAATTGAATACTTATTGATGCTCTGATACCAGTTTTGGAAGGTACCAATGTATAACGGAAGAAACCAGGATCCATAAGCACTCTAATTCATTAATTTTGATATAAAAGAAAACATGCTTCAACAGAAATAAATGGGTTTCATGACATACCTTTGAAGAATTTCTTCTAAGCTTTGATTAAGCTACAAATCTTATTAGAATCTTGTTGTAGACCACCCCAAGATCTTCCCTACTATCCTCTTGGAGCTTAAGATTGAGTAATGGGACTCAAAATAAGTTGGAATTAAGGGAATTTGGAGAAGCTCACATCAACAACCAAGTAGAAGAACAACCTTCTTCTCTCACAAATTTTTCTTAAAAATTTGTTCGGTTGCAATTACTTCATAACACTCTAAACTCTTTAATATATTGTAGACATTCATGCAAAGAAATTTGTTGCATGAGATGCAGCTCATGCTTGGAGTGAATGGAGAGTTAATGTGGGTTGTTGGTGAGCTAGTAGAAGAAGACAATGGAAAAACGATTTTTCCAACTTTTGTGTTTTTCTTTTTCTTTTCAATTTTATCCAAATTGATTTCATAAATCAATTTTATTTAATAAAAATGAATATAT
>NC_052359.1:83211011-83260294 GCF_009727055.1 Benincasa hispida
CTTTAATAAAATTAATAAATAATTATTTAAACTATTTAAATAATTCTAATTAATTTAATATCAAATATTAAATTAATTTTTTTACACAATTTCATCTTCAAATATTTAAATCTTATTTAAATATTATTTCTCTAAATTCATTTAATTCTAATTTGAACACTTCAAATTAACTTATCATGCTATTCTAGAGCTTATCCATTTACGAGCTAGTAGGGGGACCTTGCTAACCTACAGATCATGGGCTCCAACGATCCGAGATTAATCGGCTAAACTCATTAGACCGATCTAACCCCATTCGTTAACTAATGGGTGATTCTGCTAAAGCTCATAGCTGAACTCCCCAAACTGTAGATATATTATGTCCACTCGATATAACCATGATTAATAAGTTAACCCTTCACAGGTTGCTTATAATAACGACTGGGTCGAATCTCTGTTTTACCCCCGAAAATACCTCTTGTTTCTTAAATTCCACAGATCCCTTAATGAACAATTGATTTGTGATCCAATCAACAAATCGAATCCCTCTCAGGCCAATAAGAGGGTGAGATCTCTTGTTCAAGATCCAAAATCAGTACTTAAAGGGAACAACCTCTCTACTAACCCTAATCGGGTAGGAGTGAATTCCTTCTTGCACCCTATGTTCCCAGCTATTCATCTGGTCTTATCCCCAAAAATGGTAAGCTTATTGAGTAGAGACAATTGGTCTACTCTCACCGTTTGCAGATCAAAGGATAATCTCGAACAAACAGGAGTTCATAGTTAGCTCAGGATTAAGATTAAGTTACCTAGGTCATCGCTTTGAAATAGTCAGTCTTAAACAGTAAACAACGTTATAAAGTAAGAGTGATTGGTTTCGTGGTCCGATATTGCACAAAACTCATTTACACAGGACACCCCCACTCCTCATGTCTCAACATGAACGAATTAGGATCACTTTATTTGTAGCACTTTACAACTCTTTGTAACAACTACAGAGTAGGCCGCATCGAATAGTGTTACCAGAATAAGGTACTCAACCTTATTCATATACTATAAATCATTTTGACTATTTACTTGAACTTGATCCACTTGTATGTCTCCACATAAAGTTCAAGTATCCATATAATAGTCAAGGGACTTAGGTTTATTGGATTTCTAAAAACAATATATTCAACAACAACTTTATTGAATTCTCAGAATAAGTTCTTAATGTTTTCAAACGACGAGTTTTAGGACATAAAACTCAACATAATACACATGCAATTTAAAAATATTATTAAAATGTTAAATTCTCATCATTTGTAAAAATTAAAATTTAATATTTAGAGTATCGTATCTTAAATATTACAACATCTAACGAATTAAAGTAATAAAAATCTTGAACTTAAATAATTAAAATCCATAATTATCTTAATAAAGTCTACAATATATATATATTAAAAATTTATAATTTATATACAAAGTCGGGGCGGGACTAGAGACGGGGAATATATTCCCCGTCCCCAACCCCAAATTGTAAATGGGGAAAAAAATTCTCCACTCCCTCTCCTATTTCTCATGTATTCGAGGATTCCCCACCTCGTTCGGGGTGGGTCCTTGCAGGGCCCGACTCCACGGATTTTTTAAACATCTCTATGAAGAAGTAAACGAGAGAGAGTGGATAGTAGAGAGAATCGAAGATATGGAGAGAGAAGGCTGTGAGTGAGGAAAAAAGGTAAAAAAGCATAATTTTTTTATAGATGAAATTTGCGCGGTTTCATGTGGTGCTATTCTGCGCTTGCTCACATGCTATTAAAAGGTATATTTGTTGTAGTGTTTGAAAACTAAGAAAAGTAATTGTCTATTTTTTTTTATAAAAAAGTTGGTTAATTAAGAATTCAAATGTTTACATAAAAAATGAGAAAATCATGAGTAAGATATTGCAGAAAAAAGTAGAATTATCAAAAGTCAAATGGTTACCAAATGAGTTCTTAATTTTTGTTTTTAGATTTAAAAAATTAAGCTTATAAACACTACATATACCTATAAGTTTATTTGTTCTGTTATCCCTTTTCCACCAATACTTTCAACAACTAAGTCAAAATTTGAAAACTTATAAAAATAATAATTTTCATTTTTTTTTATTATTATTATTTTAGAATTGGACTAAGAGTTGAAATGTTTTTTTTCATGAAAGGTAAAAATCACAATATGAAATTTAGAAGAAAACAAGAATAAATTTAGAAAACTAAAAATTAAACACAAAATTGTTATCAAATAGTCCTAAAAAAACATAGTTTTAAAAATATTGTTTTTGTTTCTAATTTGACAAGATAAATAAAAATCATAAGAAAGAAATAGAGATAAAACAACATAAATTTTAAAAAGAAGAAAATTAAAAATGAAATAGCTATTTGAGGAGGCTAAGTTTTTAAGGTATATTTTATATAAAAAAGATGGAAGTTGATGCCCCCATTGACTAAAGGGTTTTGTTAGCAAAAAGTCGAAGATGATTTGGAATTTGGATGGAGACCCTTTCTCTTTCCACACACACATATATATATATATCACCCTCTCAAAAATTTTACATCAAAAATTGAATTTCTATTAGTGACATCAAAGTCGATGAATTTTTAAGCCTTAATCGTTTTTTTCTTTTTTTCTTTCTTCTTTTCTTTTTTAATAATACTTTGTGAATCCTTTTTCAGTGACAAGTAAGATATTTCTATTATTTTACTATTATCCATACATATATATTTTTAAAAATGTGCCACTAAAATTCTATATCATATTTTACTTTTTTTTTTCTCTACCAAAACTATCTTAATAGTATGATACAAAATATAAGTTTAGTACTTAAGCACTTAAGCAACTTTCAAATTTGTGCTCTATTTAAATTTTGTATTTTTAAAAGTGTATACTAGACCTCTGAACTTTTAAATTTTCTGTCTAATAAATTTCTAAACTTTAAAATTTTCTTAAATAAATCAAAAGACTTATTAAATTAAAAGTTCAGTATCCTATATAAAATTTTGGACCACAACGATTTAAATTGGGAACTAAAACTTGTTATCAAACCTTTATTTCTAACCCCCACTATTGGTGCAAATAGTCAATCAAATTTACAACCATTCCTTCATCACAACAATTCATCAACGATTGAAAAATCTGTTGATATATCAATATTTTCATTATTTGAAAAATTCAACATTGTTATTAAAGATTTAATTGATATCTCCGATATTTTTTTATAAATATATTTAAAACATAATAAATTCTCATCCATTATTCTCAATAGAAGTATGAATATGGATGATCTAAAACAACTCAATTATTAATTTAAATAATTTTTATAAATTTCATAATTTACAAAAATATTCATCGATATCTCTATATCTGTAAATTAAAAGCTCGAGGTCGATATCGAGCTCTATTTACGTACAAAAATGACCAAGACCAACACCTTACTCCACGAATGTTTAATCTCAAATCTCCTTTCTATATGCCCAAAAACTGAAACATCCATGCATTTTATTAGACATTTGCTACAAAGTAAATACAATCTGCAACGACTAAATTAATAATTCAACGTATCCAAACAAACATCATTTCAAGGGATCTGTAACCTCCCATTAGCATATTCTTCATACTCTTCATTCCTCATTAACCTCGAGAGCACTGAGTCATGATCATCTCCCACAATCTCATCATACTCTTCCCACCATTTCATGAAGGTGCTATGTGGCAAGAAAATCTCAGAAGATACAGCATAATTCCTCATCAATTCCACTACATAATCCTCAAATTCTCTAAGCTTAGCTAGTTCTACTTCATTTTCTTCTTCACTACAATCCACCATCGTCAGCACTTGACATGCCAGAACAGCCTCTTCCACATGTTCCCAAAACAGAGAATCCACAGTAAGTATAGAAGAAACCGCTTCTCTTTGTGTTGAACTCGAATCGGGAGTTGGCGACTCTTTGAACCATTGTTCAAGCTTAGTATAGTGCTTTGGCCTGTGAGATTTGTAGTCAGTCAATCCCTTTCGGTAGTGTTCGGCGATGTCGAGTGGTTCGACCATTCGTCGGTAATTCGTTCCTCCGAACAATAATTGTACATTGAATGGAGCTCCATCCCTAAGAGGTTTTCTTTCTGCTTCCTCTACCTTATTTTCCCAGTAAACTCGTAGGATCTTTTTGAACTCAGCAACTCTAATGTCAGGTTCACTTCTTTGATTTTTGTAGCTATCATAATAACCAATATTATCAAACTTACACTTCTTCTTGTACCATTCAAGTTTTGCCATGTTTATCTTAACGTCATTTAAAGTCTTGGCAAAAGGTTTTGTGTTCTCAAGTATCAGGTTCATCTCGTTGTCTTTTAGTGCTTTTGCGAGTCTGTTAACATCTACTACTCTCTGCTGCTGCTGCTGCTGGGCCTGCAATGAATTCACAAAGATAAGGTAGAATTTATCAGGGCTCGTTCCATAATGTTATTTGTTACTGGTTTTCAGTTTTTTTGAAAAACAAGTGTTTGGTAATTGTTCATGTTTCTTGTTTTGTAAAAACATTTTCAAAACTGGATAGAGATTTAAACTTAAAAACTAAAATCATCGTTTGATAATCATCATCGTTTTTTATTTTTAACTTTTGAAAATTGAGCTTATAAATGCTACTTTCATATATAAGTTGTTTTGTTTTGTTATCTACCTATATGTATTTTCAAAATCTTAGCCAAATTTTAAAAACTAAGATTACAAAAGGTTATTTCTATCCATGAATAAAATTTTTGATTTGTTATGTACTTTTCAAAATGTTTTAAGATTCAAGCCAATTGTTTAAAACTAAAAAAAATGGTTTTCAAAATTGGTTATGGATTCAAATATTTTCCTAGATAAAGATGAAAATCATTCTAAAAAGAAAAATATGAAAAAACAAACACAATTCTCAAAAATAAAAAATTAAATTGTTATCTTATTTCTACAAGTTTTTTTTTCTTTAATTATTAGTTGTTATATACTCATGTTTATCCAAGTCAAATTTAGAAAACTAAAAAGAAAAGTTCTTTTTAGAATATAGTTATGAATTTAAATGTTTTCATAGGGAAAGATGAAAACTATCGTAAAACAAACGGTAAGAAAAATCATAATTCTCAAAATCAAATTATTAAACATGTCTTAAAAGGAGATTTTGAAAACAAACTTTTGTTTTATTCGATTAAGTATTTATGTAAGAGTAGTGAAAATCATGATAAAGAGATTGTGAGAAAACAAACATAATTTCGAAAACATTATCAAACCGAACACAATAATATTAAAACACTTTACCAGCCGAGGAAACCAATTTGGAGAACTAGTTAAGAAAATTAAGTTAAAAATAGCCCACCAACACAACTTACTTGATTTCGAGCAACTCCAATAGTTTCAAGTTGTGCTACAAAGCTCCCAGTCCACGACTCTGCATTCTCTGTGACCATCTTCATAGTAGCCTTAAGATTGGCCTGGTTTATCAAACGATCAATTGTTTCTTTATAATCAAAGAATGAAGAAGCAGTAAGAACATCATTACTAGCTTTGGTTGCCTCCAACAATTTCAAGACCGATTTCGGGTCTTCGAAAGAAGAACAACCACCAGATTGGGAGCAGAACAAGAAAGTGCCAAAGGGATAGTAAGCTTTGTTATTCAAGAACTTTGTAGGAAGAGGGTCTTGGTTGGAGACAAGATGAAGGAAGCAAGAAGACCAAGTTGAGAACTGTGAAATGGCATTTTGAAAAGCCTCATTGCCTAACAGAGGAGAACCAAAAGTTATACAGAGAGGGCGTTTGGTTTTGGTGAGATCTATGGAATCAAGAAGTAATAATGTCAAGAGAGAAGCAACTGATCCTCCTAAACCATGTCCTGTGATTATTATTGGAGTGTTGGGATCGGATATCAGCCTTGATATCTGAAATACACAAAATCATGCATGCCCCATCAATGAAAAACCCATTGACACAGGATCTATTTGATTCTTGCATTTCTCGTATTTACATTCATTCTTGAATATTCAAAGTATTATATATACATGAAAGTTATAACGACTGTGAAATGAAATTTTAATGGAATGTTTATTGATTCACTAATGATGTAGCGAGAAAAATCTTACATCAAATTCATGGTTAAAGAAGGGAAATTCATCCTAAAGGTGAGAGAGTAGAGAACCAAATGTTCTATATTCAGAATGATAATCAAATAACTCTCCACACTTCATAACACTCCTTAAAACTCAATATTTCACTCCTTGTCTCAAACACCCGATTATTTATAACCTTACAAGAAAATAAGACAAATAACTAAATAATTTTAAAATAGTAATTATACGTTAATTAGTCTAAATTAACAACTATACTAAATATTAACTAGAATATATTAATTCTCATATTATTCTACTTCAATAAATAAAAGTTTAAAGTTTAAATTGATACAATTATTAGTTTGTGATTTTAATTAATACAACTCCAAAATTAAATGGTATAAATAGATATGAGTAAGATTTAGTTTTGTTGGCTATATTTGCAATATTCAAAAAGATAATTGCTAGATTTACAAAATATATTTATTTATTTACTATTTTTTAAACTAACTTTTAAAATACTATTTTAGTCTTTATATTTTGAAGTTTGTTCAATCTTAGTTTTTGTAATTAAACTTATCTAATTTTAGTTTTTGTGCTTTCAATAAATCTTAAATTTAGTTCCTTAAAATTAATTTCTCTAAAATTGATTAAATAATAATATTAATTTTCATGCAAAAAAATATAATATGTGAATATGTTCTCAAAATTTATAATAAAAATACTAATAGATAACAAAAAGTTTTTTAAAAAAATCAACAATAGTGGAACTAATGTTGTCAAAACTACTATTGGACAATTGAGAGTATATTAACTAAAATTAAACTAAATTTTAAACTAAAGAGATATTGTCAAATATTAAACTAAAGAGATCCAAATGGTAATTTAACCTAAATTTTACTGACAGTAAAAGGATTAAATTGAAAAGTGGTAAAACAGAGAAGGATTAAATTGAAAAGTGGTAAAACAGAGAAGGATTAAGTTCGAACTCCTTTTAATTAAATTAAAATGAAAATAGAGATTAAACATTTTAAACTCTTTTCTTTTCTTTTTTTGAGAAAAAAAAAACTTTTTAAACCAATGTTGTTTTGTTTTTACGAAAGTAAATAATAGGGAAAAAAAAAAAAAAAAAGGAGAAGAAGAAGAAGAATACCTCTTGTTCATAGACAGGATAGAAACGGCGAAAGAGGTCAAGAGCAACTCCATTAATGGCGGAATCCGGGCATGTTTTGGTTTGAAGAAACTCAAACGCAGTAAACTCATCGATGAGCAGATCCGAAAGCGAAACTAGATCTTCTCCTCCATCTTCATCAATAGGATTTTCGGTACAGTTGGGAGTAGTAACGAACGCAAGGATCTTACAGTTCGATCGCTCATTGTAATATTTATAAAAGGCCAAATAAATCGGTACAGTAATTTCAGTTCGAAGTTTTGTAATCGCCTTCCATGAATGCTCCAACAAATCTGAAGTCGCAATGAAATTCCCTAATTCCAATCCGCTGCTGAATCTGTATTCGAAAATAGCCTGAAATTAGCGAAATCAGATTGGAAAATTAGAAGAGAAGAGAGGAAATAGAATGGAAATATGGTTACCGGTGAGAGTTATGGTCGTCCATTGATGATGATTGGTGTTCTTTGAGGAATCCAAATTTTCTTTTGCAGTGAATTTAAGCATGGAGTTGGTAGTGTTGATGATTGACCAACAGGGGGGGATTAGGTTGGAATGAAATGGGAAGGTGCGTCGTAAACTAAGAAATTAGGGAATAGTCACTGTCGCAGTGACTTAAAATTTAGCTTTGCTTTATATTTAATTAGAACTTCCCATAGACCATGTCGAAGGAATTTTTGTACAGGTAGTCTAAAATGGGAGGCCCAAACGCTGACCCATATTTGATAGGATAGGCTTCTAAGTTCCATCTTAAACTTAATTTATCTGTCATCATATTCCTTTTTTCAACACTCCATTCTCAACAACCCACCCTTCAAAATTAAGTATTTTGGATGGCTATACATACGAATGCCCTTATATCCAACTAAAATTTCAACATGGATTATATATATATTTTATTGCATCTCACTAAAGTGTTTGATCACAGGTTATCACTTGATAAAAAAAATTAAAATTTTCAAATACATTTTTTCTTTTTATAGACGAAGGGGATGCATGTAGATAGGTGCACTCTGGACTTCACCAAAATATTACAAAAAATAATTAAAATTTTCAGCCAATTTATATGGTGGTGTAATTTATTGGTGGCAAGAAGAATTTTAGCACCTTCAAAAATCATGTTTTGCAAAGTTGTTTTCTGTAGCAAGCAACGCGTGAAGCAAGAAAAAAGAAATTCCATTTTGTAAAAGATTCTAATATGAAAAAGTATTTCTTAAATTGAAAGCTAACTTTCAAAACTACTTTCTGTTTCATTTTCCTTTTGCTTCTACTATTTATAATATATATAATTAAGTTGACAGCCGCTAACGATAACAAGTACATTCAGCTTTTTGATGACAAATATTCGGTACATCAGTCAGGGAATTAAAGCCATCCCATCTGTGTAATCATAAGAGAGAAGCCGCCCTTCACCCCGAAGCTCTATAAATACCAAGGGCATCCTTCAGAAAAGAGATTAACTAGTTCACCGGTTCACGAGTTCGGATACTTAGAAAAATTTCTCCATAGTTTAGCCTTGTCCATAGTTTCCCTTTTTATTTTAAGGCGGAGCAAGAGAAGAGCAGAGACACCGGAAGATCGCTCAGGGCAACTCAAGAGAGAACTCGGAGGCGTAGAAAGCAGAGAGCAGGCCGACTCTCGCGAGAGCGAGATTATCTTTTGAACAAGAGTAGAAAAGACAGGATAAAAGCCTGTGAAGCAAGAGATTGCTACCAGGCTCTTTATTCTCTTCTTGCATTGTTATTCTATACTTCAACTTTATATTTATACAATGGAAGTTCTTTATCTACATCCTCTCTTAGCACGCATGAGTGGCTAAACTTATCGAATGAGTTGAGAAGACTAAGCTAACATGACCTAGGATCTTCATTACTTGCGATTTTCTTGTTCTATGTTGTGCCCAACATCCCTTTAGAGCTACTCGAGAAAGAGTCTAAGGAAAGGACCTAGGACTTGAGAGAGCTAGGTTAGAATCTAGACTCAAGAGAGCAAGATTAGAACTGTATAAACAAGAGATAGGGACTTAGAAATAAGCTTTGTTTACCAACACGCATCACATGCATCCTAGAGATAGGTTATGATATTATGTGGTCGCCTTATTTGTGTGTGTCATTGTGTCATCGCATAAATAAGAATAAAGGCTTATGTGTAGGTCCTTTAGACTTATTGCATATATCACATGTGTTATAGCTTTAGAAGCCGTAGCATTCGTATCGAGAGATGATTTACTATTGTATGTGTGTTGCATGATCGAAAAACATGAACGCATCCTAGGAAATGTTCGTTGAAACCCTTCTCAACTTGTTCACCGCATACTCATCGTATCTTCCGTTTTATCAACTCTTTTTGAAACTCCGCCACATTTGTTTATTTTTCATTACCACAAACAGCAAACCAAATAACTATTTGAGTTACTGGTTACCGCAAAGTCTTCTGAAAATTACCATCGCATATTGCTTTCCCAAGTCCCTGAGTTCGATCTTGGACTTACCAGGAAACTCAGTGGGGTTTACACTTGGATTCAACTGAGAAAACTTGAGTGCTCAATGCATTTTCATCATCACATTTCATCCATAATTCCACATCATAAAATAATGCATCAAACATACAACCCAATAAACTCTCAATTGGACTAAAACTCAAGTAGGGTGATATATACACAAGGTTGAATGTGAGAGAAAAAACGTAAATATAATAAACTAGGGCATCACATGCCCATGACTTCTCCCACTTGCCCTAGATTTATATAACCCATAGTCTTAGACTCGCTAGGTGACCTTCAAACACTTTAACTAAGGGGACCTTAGTAAACGAGTTAACAATGTTGTCTTCCGAGGCTATTTGCGTGACAATCATGTCTCCTTGATGTACGATCTCCTTGATGAGATGGTATTTGTGCTTGATGTACTTTCCGTGCTTATGGCTTCTAGGTTCTTTATAATTGGCAATTGCTTCACTGTTATCACAATAGAGGGTGATAGACAGATGCATACTTGGAACTACTTCCAAATTGATTAAAAATTTTCTAAGCCACACTGCGTCCTTTGTTGCTTCGTATGCAACCATGTACTCCACTTCCATGGTGGAGTCAGTAATACAAATTTTCTTTATACTCCTTTAAACTATAGCTCCTTCGTTTAAAGTGAATACTGATCTCGAAGTTAATTTCCTCAAATCTATATCGGTTTAAAAATCAAAGTCAGTGTATCTTGTAAGAATTAGATCTTTATTGTCATACACGAGCATATAGTCCCTCGTTCTCCGAAGATACTTGAGGATATTTTTAACGACAGTCTAATAATCATATCTAGGATTGGACTGAAACCTGCTGGCGATTCCTACTGCATAACATATGTCAGGTCGTGTACACAACATGACATACATCAGACTATCAACTGTTGATGCATAGGGAATGTGTTTCATATGCTCAACTTATTGATGTTTCTTATGACACAGTTCCTTAGCCAGATGAATTCCATGCCTGAAAGGTAACAAATCCCTCTTAGAATTCTACATCTTATATCTAGATAGCATTTTGTCTATATAAGATGCTTGAGACAAGGCTAATATTTTTTTCTTGCGATTCTGAATAATTTGGATTCCAAGAACCAATTAAGCTTCTCCTAAATCTTTCATTTGAAATTGCATTGCTAGCTACTGTTTAACGTCAGTCAGGTATCCTACATTATTCTCAATGAGTATGATGTCATCAACATATATACTAGGAAAGCTACAGCTTTGTTGACAATCTTCTTGTAGACACAAGTAGGGTGTTCAAAAAATTTGACAAACCGAGCAACCAAAACTACCCAACTCAAACTATAAGGGTTGGGTTGTAGTTTTGTTCTTGGATTAGGTTGGTTTGAACTTTTTCTATTTTTTGTTGGGTTGGGTTAGGTCTAGGATTGGCTAAAAGAAAAATCTGGTTGGGTTTTACATATACAATAATAAAATGAATATACACATTTATATCTCTTTGATTAAAGTTTGACTACTTTTTTTTTAAAAAATTAATATTTTTTCTTTTAAAATTATTGTGATGTTTATCTTTGTTTAAAGTTTGTAATAAATTTACATATTTTAAATTAATTAGAAAAAATAAGTTATAATCCAACAACCCAACCCAACCCAACCCGAATTTTAAAGGTTGGGTTGGGTTGGGTTGGAGACTTTATTTGGGTCTTTTGGGTTGCCAACCCAACCAACCCGGATTTTTGAGTTGGTCTAAATACACTCTCAACCTAACCCAGCCTAACCCAACCTTCAAAGTCATAAGATTTGATTGTAGTGTCAAATCTTATATTTTAGGATCTAGAAGCTTGTTTTAACCCATAAATGGATTGTTTTAGCTTGCAAACTTTTTGCTCTTGACCCTGTTCAATGAACCCCTCTGGTTGAGCCATATAGATAATCTTTTCAAGATTGCCATTCAGAAAGGCTGTCTTGACATCCATTTGCCAAATTTCATAATCATAAAAGAAGCCTATGGACAAAAGTATTCTAATAGACTTTATCATGACAACATGAGATAAGGTTTCTTCATAGTCCACCCCCTCTCGTTGGGTATAACATTTTGCTACTAGTCAAGCTTTAAAGATTTGTACCTTATCGGCTTGGTCTTGTTTCCTCTTGTAGATCCATTTACAACCAATAGGTTTTACCCTATATGGCTGATCTACAAGTTCCTAGACCGAATTGAAGTACATAGACTCCATTTCAAGATTCATGACTTTGATCCATTGGTCTCGATCTACATCATTCATTGCCTGTTTAAAGGTTAATGGATCCTTAATGCCACCATCAGGTATGACGATTTGAGTTTATATTAAACTCATGTAATGATCAGGCTATTGAACAACTCTCCAACTATGTCGAGGCACTCTCAATTCTTGATAAGGATGTGACTGACCAGAAGTACCAGCTTCATTAACAACTCTTGTTGATTATCTATAGCTTCTTTGGTAATTTCATTCAATACTGGTTTATTACAAGGTTGATGATCTCTCATGTGATGTTCCTCTAAGAATATAGCATTTTTGTCGATATAAACAATTTATCATCTTGAGGATTATAAAATAAACCACCTTTCATTTCCTTAGAGTATCCTAGAAATAAACATAGTTTTGAACGACGTTCCAACTTCTTCGGGTTTTGCACCAACACGTGTGTTGGAAATCCCCAAATTATAAAGTGATGTAAACTAATTTTACGCCCTCTCCATAATTCATAAGGTGTCTCACAAACAATTTTTGAAGGCACTGTGTTTAAAATGTATACTGTAGTCTGTACGACATATCCCCAAAACGAAATAGACAACTAAACATAGCTCATCGTTGATCGTACTATGTCTAACAAGGTTCTTTTTCTCCTTTTTGATACACCATGCAGCTGAAGTATATCAGGTGCAGTGAGTTGGGACTAGATTCCATGTTCTATCAAATAGCCTTTAAAATTCAAGTCCATATACTCACCACTTCGATCTAATCAAAGTGTTTTAATTGTTTTACCTAATCGATTTTCAACCTCAACCTTATATTCCTTGAACTTTTCAAGAGTTTCAGACTTGTGATGCATTAGGTAAACATAGTCATACCTTGAATAATCATCAATGAAACTGATGAAATATTCATACTCTCCTCGTGCTTTGACATTCATTGGACCACAGAGGTCTGAATGCACAAGTTCTAAGGGTTTTATGGCTCTAAGACCCTTTCTTGTAAAAGATCTTTTGGTCATCTTACTCTCAAGATAGGATTCACATGGAGGTAAAGAGTTGTCTTCTAACTGACTTAGGATTCCACTCTTTACCAATCTCCCAATCCTATTGAGATTAATGTGTCCAAGTCTCAAGTGCCAAAGATAGGCATTAGGAGAAACTTTTTGCCTTTTATTCTGAGTCTTAGCAGTTTTAAACATCTTAGTATTCAAAATAGCTTGAGCCTCAGTTGGTTTTAACACATACAAGTTGTTTTGAAGTTTTGCTGAACATATTTGAACACTTTTTGAGCTAATGAACACTTCATTAATATCAAAAGATACTTTTGAAGGAACTCTTATACAAGAGTAACTATGAGCGAAAACGGATCTTTCCAATCCATTGTGGCAGAATTTTCACATATACATTCAAACATACAAATATGCATTGATAACACTAAATTACTGACATGCTTAAAGGATAAATAAATAAAAGAGACCGAAAGAACTTACCAATTGAAGACTTTTCTTCACAAAACTCACTCTCTCCGTGAACGAACTCCTCTCGCTCTTGCTAGTCCAGCAAGTAATCGTCCAGCAACACCTCGGTCATCTACACGAACAGCTTCACATGAACAACGGGCAATGGGGGACCTTATGGATCTTTTGACCCCAACAAGTGAGGTCTAAATTTTTCAATTGCAAAAATTGCCGCTAAAAGTTCCTTCTCGGTGGTGGTGTAATTCGCCAGCTTGGAGTTTAATGTTCTGCTAGTATATGATGGGGTGTAACATTGTCTTTACTTTTTGTGCCAAGACTGCCCCCATCGCATATTCGCTGGCATCGCACATTAGCTCGAATGGCTTTGCTCAATCGGGTGCGATCAGAATTGGCATTGTAGTCAAAGCGTCCTTTAATGTTTTGAATGCAGTGAGGTAGTGTGAATCAAAATCAAAAGGTCTATCAGCTTCCAACAACACATTCAAAGGTCGAGCGATTTTAGAGAAGTCCTTTACAAACCTTCTGTAAAACCCCGCTGTTCTAAGAAACTCCTCAAAGCTTTCATATTTGCTGGAGGTGGAAGTTTTTATATAGCTTCAATTTTTTGCTTTATCCATCTCTAACCCATTCTTTGAAACCTTATGCCCAAGCACAATTCCTTCTTTGACCATAAAATGACACTTTTCCCAGTTCAACACCAGATTAGTTTCTTCACATCTTTTTAGCATTCTCCCAGGTTTTGCAGACAGATTTCATATGTTTGCCTATAGACTGAGAAATCATCCATAAAGATTTCAACTGAGTCTTCAAGGTACTCGGAGAAGATTGCCATCATACACCTTTGAAACGTACTGGGAGCATTGCATAGTCCAAAAGGCATGTGACGAAAGGCGAACGTTCCATATGGACATGTGAACGTGGTATTTTCTTGATCCTCTGGTGCGATCATAATTTGGTTATAGCCTGCGTACCCATCAAGGAAGTAGAAATAGTCATTCCCCACTAACTGGTCAAGCATTTGATCAATGAAAGGTAAGGGGAAATGATCTTTCTTTGTCGCCACATTGAGTTTCCTGTAGTCCATACAAATCTGTCAACCCGTGACGGTCCTCATGGGGATCAACTCGTTGTTTTCATTAGGAACTATTGTCATCCCACCCTTTTTGGGAACACATTGCACAGGGCTGACCCATGTGCTATCTGCGATAGGGTAGATAATGCTGGCATCTAACCATGATGATTTCTTTTTTAACAACCTCTTTCATCGCAAGGTTTAGTTTGCGTTGAGGTTCTATTGAGCCCTTCTGGTTTTCTTCAAGCCGAATTCGATGCATGCAATACGTCGGGCTAATACCTCTGATGTCTGCGAGCGTCCATACGATTGCTCTAATATATTTCTTTAAAACACTGAGCAACACGGTTTCTTTTTCTTCAGGTAAAGTAGAGGATATGATGACTGGTAAGGTTTCATTCTGGTCGAGAAATACGTACTTTAAGTGGGTTGGTAGAGTTTTTAGTTCTAGTGTAGATGGTTTCTCTAAAGAAGACTTTTGTGCTTTTCTTTCTTCATCCAAATTCAACATTTCTTCATTATTCAATATCTTTATTATCGCATTGAAAGTCTCTATGGATGCTGTCGTATCCTCTCTTTCTTTATTTTCTTCCTCAGACTCCCAATCTTCAACGCAAGTGTATTAATCATCGGAATCTGATAAGCCTTCCTCATCTGGGAACTTCATTGCCTTGATAATATTGAACCTGAGCTTCTTTTCGTTGATGGTCATTGTGATTTCTCCCTTGTGCACATCTATTTGAGCACAACTAGTAGACAAGAATGGTCGTACCAATATGATTAGAACATCTTTATCCGCCTCATATTCTAAGATAATGAAATCTGGAGGTAGTATGAATTTGTCTATTGTTACCAAGACATCCTTTGATTTCCCTTCAGGGTGTACCAAGGATCTATTGGCGAGTTGAAGAGTCACCATTGTGGGTGTTAACTGTCCTACATTCAATCTTTTGAAGATTGAAAGGGGCATTAAGTTTATGCTTGGCCCAAGATCGCATAATGCTTGACCAATATAGATTCCTCCTATTAAGCAGGGTATTGTGAAACTGCTTGGGTCGCGCATCTTTGGTGGGATGATAGTAGTGGATTCTTGTGTCAATGCCACCGTGGAGAATCTTCCCGTGCTTCTCTTCTTGAAGACAATGTCCTTAAAAAATTTGGCATACACCGGCATCTGCTCCATCGCTTCTATGAATGGAATATTGATGTGCAATTGTTTCAATATTTCTAGGAAGCGATGATACTAGCCTTCATCATTACATTTCTTTTTTAGTCTTTGAGGAAATGGAGGTGGCTATACTTTCAATGTTTCATGGTCTGGAGGCTTAGAGGTGATCGCATCTTCTGGTTCCATAGTTTCGGACTCCTTTGACTCAGTCTACGATAGAGGTTTCTTTGATTCAATCGCAGGTTGCTCCTTTGGCTTGGTCTTGCTAGGCTTCTTTCTGACTTCTATCACCGCCTTTCCACTTCTTAGTGTGACTGCTTGGCAGTGTTCTTTCCTTGCATTCCCTGGATTGCATGGAAGCTCAGTTGGGCTAGGCAATGTCCCTTGGGGTCTGCTCTTTAGCTCTCCTACAATTTGTCCTATTTTAATTTCCAAATTGCGAATGAATGTAGTTTGGTTTTGAAGGATTGTTTCATTCTTTTCGATGTATTGCTTCAACAAGTTTTCTAGGGATGATAGGGATGGTGTTTGAGAGCTGCTAGCTTGCTGTTGCTATTATCCATTAGTTCTATGGAAAAACCCTGGCGGTCCCTCTCTTTGAGCCACAGGCTGACTACCTTACTATTGGTTATTCTTCCAAGAAAAATTAGGGTGATTTCGCCACCCCGGGTTGTAAGTGTTTGAAAAAGGGTTGTTTTTGGCAAAGTAAACTAATTGAGGATTTCGTGGACATTCCTCGAAAGAATGCGATTCTTCACATATAACACCGTTGGTGCTTGTTTGCTCTATCGCATTGACTTGCCCATTTCGAGTTCCTGAATTTTTTATTGCGATGCCTTGCAACAAGTTTCTCATCATACTCATCTGATTTTGTAATGATGTGATGGCACCATTACTCACATTACCTTCTCTGGGTTTTGTTCTTTGATCACTTTCTTGCCAATCTTCGTGGTTTTTTTAGATGCGATCAAGAATATTCTTTGCTTCATCATATGTTTTGTCCAACAGACCTCCTTCTGCTGCCGCATTGGCAATTGTCTGCGATGCAAAATTGAGTCCATGATAGAATCTCCATCTGTAGGCAATTTGACAATTTATTGTGTGGGCAGCGCATACTAGTCTCTTGAATCTCACCCATGCGTCACTGAGTGATTCATCTTCTTCTTGTTCAAAATTGGTGATCAATTTTCTCCTTCTGGCATTCTCCCTGGGAGGGAAATACTTCTTCATAAACTTCTCCACAATTTGCTCCCATGACATTATCTATCCTGGTTTGGAGAGTAAGCCCATTTTCTTGCTTTATCACATAGTGAAAATGGAAATAACGTGAGTCGAACCTCTTCTGAGAAAATATTAGGGAACACAAAAGTGTTACAAATTTCAATGAAGCTTCGTAGATAGGTGTGCGGATCTTCACCACGCCATCTTTCGAACTGTCCTGCTATTTGTATCATTTGTAACATTACTGGCTTCATCTCGAACCTTGATCCATCCAATGCTGGTCTCATGATTCCTGGGGAGAAATCATACAAGTTTGGTGACGTATAGTCCCGGATGGGTCTATTGCGATCATTTTCCAGTAGGATAGGATTTTCCATTATGTTGTTTTCATTTGCTACTTATTCCTCAGGTTTTTCAGCCATTCTATGAATTCTTCCTTGTCGTTTACGTCTGTTTCTCTATCTCTTGCGAAAAGTTCTTTCAATCTCTGGGTCGTACTTGAGCTCAGGAGTATGTCCTTTACTCATGCGATGCTTGCTTCTTCCTTTACAGATGGAATGGCAATACAACAAAGGTCGAAAGCTGCAAAGATCAAAGAGGTTTGATGTTAGCGCAATCTATACCTTAATCCACGACAACGGCGCCAAAAACTTGATGCGTTGATTTATCATGTGATGTAGGGACGTGTGGATGCGATGATCATACAAGTTTTCCTAACAAAGCCCAAGTATAAGCCTTCTTAGGGTTCTAGTAAGTCCAGGGTCAAACGCAGGGATTACTAAATAAATATGCGACGGTCTCTTTGATTCTATTTCGATGGTGATAAAGAAGTAGATTGTGATTTAATTTAGATTTTCTAATGCGATGGAATTACACGCAGAACGATGAAAGGGTGGTGTTGTAACAAGTATGTGATGAAGGGGCTGAAAAGAGATTTAGCTAACATTCCTTAAGATTTTGTACAAGTCATTCGATCATGCTATACACAAATATTAAGCACTACATTTCTTAATGCATAATTCCACATTTCCTATTTCTAGGATGCATGCGATGTGTATGGAGTGTAGCAGATAGAACTTATTTCTAAGTCTCTACTCTTGCTTATACGATCTAATCCAACTCTCTCAAGCCTAGATTCTGTCTTTAGACTGCTGTCTCAAGTACTCCAAATGATGGATGAAGCATACATAAGACAAGATGATCGCATAAAGTGCATAGCTTAAGTCATGCTAGCTAAGTACTTCTCAACCCATTCACAAATTTAGTTACTCATACATGGTGTGGAGAGACTGAACATAAATTGAAATGAAGTTTTCATTTCAGCAAATAAAGTGTTGAGTACAAAACAATAAATGAAGTGAGAAGTATCAAGCCAAGTAAGTGATGTCTTGCTTCCTGTGGCTTTTTACACTGCTCTTATCACTTCAACTCTTTTCCGCTTTGTAGAATCTTGCTTTCACAAGGGTTGGGTGTCTCTCCTTCATGCTATTTTTGGCAGTCTGTCGACCTCTCCGAAAATTAATTTCTTTTCAAGAATTCTCTTCCCTCGACTTCGCTCGCCTCCTTTTTCGCCCCTTTTGGTTTGGTAACATTGGGTATTTATAGATTTCAAGGTGAAGCAGTTGATAACTTGTAGAAATACAAGTTATTTATGCTGCCTTATCTAGATATTGCGGCCAAAAGAGAAGGAATATGCGTCGATTGTATGAAAAGTAGCTCAGAAATACAATAATTATGAATTAGCGTAATTACACCCACTAACATCATTAAGATGGTAGAAGAGGATATTTTTACTACTGTTTTGCAGGAAACCAAGTCACCGCTTGCGATCAAGGCTCAACGAAAATTGAACAATGCATCTCTGTCACCTTACGCCCGTCAATCAACAACGAAGAGACGATTAACGCAATGATGGCGTAATGCGAGAGTTGATCCCGAGTTGAGTTTCAACCGCATGCGGTAATAAAAACAACACCGTATGCGAGCAACTGATCGAAAGATGTAGCTGAGCAACGCAAACGCAGAGGATTGTGACACGTGTACAACAATCGTTGTGCAGATTTGACGGTCTGATTGCATAATAGAAGGAATATTTATTCCTCCATCTTCGGGATTTCCATAATAAGAAGTGGGGTCCACAAGCCAAGAGTCAAAGCTTTTCACCTATAAATACCCCCTTGAATTCAGAGAAAATATACTTGATATGGGTATACTTGATATGAGGGCTAATTGATGCTAGATTATTGAGAGAAAGGCTAAGCTGAGTACTGATCGGAAGAAATCCGGGAAGAGAAGAGACAAAGGGCCGAGAAGGTGAGTCTCAGTTACGAATCATACCAGATCCCCGCCGTGAAGCTCTGTGCTTAGTTCCCTGCTACCGGTTGAGCAAGCCTGAGAGGGAAGCTCATCCATCCGTTCACTCCATCCACGTCGGCAAGCAAATCTCTATCCAGATCGGCGCTAAAACGTTGGTGCTTATTTGTATTTGTTTCTAACTCTATTTCATCAAGTGTATTTCATCTTCTTAATCTCTTCATTCACAAATCATGTATTAGACGTTAAATAGTTTTATTGAATGTCTCGATCATTTCCATTCCCACTTCTCTATCTATTTTCGTTCCTCCATTAATCGTTTTCTCCATGAAGTTTTCTTAATACCTTGGTAATTAATATGGATTAAACGAGTAACTTGATCTGTGCTAAAGAGATAAATGCGTTTAGCTAAGGCATGCTAGACGGAATCTTCACCTGTGAGAATAGAAGTGAAGATGTCATTCTGATCTGTCGAGAGAAGGTTAAAAGAATGCGTTAACTAAAGTGAGTAGTACTTCTAGAGATGGAAGCAACCTTCTGTTCATTACATTCATCCCTGTTTCACCACAGAGATATGGGAGCATGACCGATCACCGAGAGGTGTACGCCAAGGGAAAAGTGGAATAATACTTATATCTTTAACGCAATTAAAGAACTTGTGCTATTTATGTTAGTTATCTTTTTTGTTTTTGCTTCACACATAAGACTTGTCACCACATTACACGATCTTTGCATAATCTTCACAGCCAGCCTTGACCTCAGTATCTTGTGTCAGGAAACCTGTATCTTGTATCATCTTAGCTTAGATTTACTTTATCGCAATTTACTTTAACGCAATTTATGTTATTATCGCATTTTTACTGCCTACTTTACTTTATCGCATGTTTCATTACTTGTACACAAAACTCTTTTATAAATTGAAAAACCCCTGGTCGCATATATCAAAAACATAACGCAATAACCTAAAACAATCCATGTGTTCAACCTCGGATCACACCGAGAAACTTGTGGTGAAATTATACTTGGTTTCAATGCAAGGAAACTTGTGACAACGCACAACATACTACAAGAACATTCGTTAGTAACACATATCTAGAAGTAGTATCACATATCATTGCATAAAATCTATGTCATCAAGTTTATGGCATGGACTTGCATCATAGTTCAAAACCTGCATTACAAGTTTATGGCGCCGCTGCCGGGGAGTGGTTAACGGTTTATTATTTGAGTGTGTTTATGGTGTTTTGCAGGACAGATCTCGTTGTACTGGCTGTTCAACGCAGAAAGTAGCTTGACGATTTATGAGTACTGGTGCTGAACCAGAATTCAAAGCTGACCCTTGCGGTTCCCGTAGTAAATCAAGAGGCTATTAGGCCAACGCAGGATCCTGTTTTTCTGGCTGTTGATCGCAACATCCCCATGAGGAATTATGCGGCACTCAACCTGTATGATTTTTTGCCTGGGATTTCGAGGCCTATTGTCGAGGAGAATGCAAGGTTCGAAATAAAGCCAGTCATGCTACAAATAATCCAAAATGCAGGGCAATTTGGGGGTCTGCAAGGTGAAGGCCCGCATGCCCACTTGACCAGCTTTGTCGAAATGTGCGGCAACTTCTCACTACCTGGCGTTACCCCAGAGAGTATTAGACTGTGTTTGTTCCTTTACACCTTCAGGGACGAAGCCAAGAGGTGGGCTCACTCACTGGAGCCAAACGAGATCACATCATGGGATCAACTGGTGGAGCGATTCATGAAGAAGTTCTTCCCACCGGCCGTCAACGCAAGGCGATGAAAGAACGTGCTGAACTTCGATCAAATGAACAATGAGACCTTGAGCATCGCCTAGGTGCGATTTTGAAGATTGGTAAAGAACTGCTTGCATATCGAGATACCCGATTGCGTGTTGATGGAGGCCTTTTATAATGGCCTGAATAGATCGATGCAGGCTATTGCTGACGTCTCTGCGGCATGAGGTTTTATAGAAAAAATGTATACTGAGGCTAAATTCATCCTTGACCGCATATCACGGAACATGGATGATTGGATTGATGATGGCTATGGAGGCTAAGGTGCCGAACGAAGAAAGAATGAAACTGCCATTGTCCATACAGACACCATAACTCGAACCAGGGGCAACCAAGGAAATCGCATAACCAGCAACCCTCATATTTAAACACCTTTGGAAGCTCATTGGAGGCCCTGCTTAAACAATATATGGACAAAAATGACGTAGTAATGCAGGCGCAGGCGTCTTCAATTCAAAACTTGGAGATCCAAATGGGCCAGCTGGCATCTGAGCTGAGAAATAGAGCACTAGGAACGTTGCCCAACAACTCTGAATCCTCGGGATCCAATGGAAAGGAGCAAGTCCCTAGGACATTGGGCAGGCAAGCTGGACCGCCTGTAGGGATGTGGATTGTGCTCACTTAAAGAAACGCATCTTCCGGTCCATATCTCACATCTATGTTTAATGCTTTCTTTAAACTCTTGTCTTATTGAATTCGTGAATTTTCTCTTTACTTCTTCATTTAATTCGTTTCTTGACTTTATGAATTTAATTCTTCATTTATTTCCTTTGCATTTATTTTTGTACCGTCTTTAATTCTTTTAACTTTTCTGTAATTAATGTGTTACTCTTTAAATGGTGAATGATTGAGAAATAAAGGGAAATTTATTGCCGCAAGTTATAGCAACTTGCGTTGATGAAAAATAAATAAAATGAAACAATCAACATCTAGTATGCAAGGCGATAATGGACGCATCTTGAACTAAGCAAGATACGGTTTGCGTTCATCAACCTCACATGCGTTGAAATAGAGGGGTGTGTTGCGCGCATGTGTATCATTTGCCCGTCTTTAGCAAAATGCACTATGTTGAGGTAGTGTTGTGCTGGTATCAATGTCGTGTGCCCGATCCTCCAGAAATGTGTTTAGTTAAGGGGTGTGTTGCGGGGATGCATACATTGTTGCCCTTCCTCTGCGAAGATGCAGTTGCATTGGTGAATACATTGCGTTAATCTTTACATTGCGTGCATTCGAATAAAACATTAAAAAAAATTCTTTTGTCATTTGAGGAGTCCAATCATTTCGTATCCCAAAGCAATGATGATTCTGCAGACGAAAGGACGTTTTTCTGAAATTCCATAAATGAGGGAAGTTCGAGCGATGGGCCTTTTAAGAGTCTCGAGACCTGTCACCACGAAAATTGCGTTGGGCCTACTGCGGCCCAACCTATAAATAGGAACCCTTCCCCGTCTGTGAACTCTTTACCTCATTTTGCAAACTGAAAACCTTAGTACCCAGCATACGAAGCTTATCATCTGCTTATCTTCCCAAAACCTTAGTGATTTTTCTAGTCCTCCCAAGCTTATCATCCATGGCCAACCAAGCTTCCTAACACTCTGCTTCACCATCAACCCTTTCCTCTGACCAAATCGCCATGCGAGAGGCAGCATTCCTCGCTGCCAGTCGCAGACTTGCTGCCTAACCCCAAATCATCTCGAGAATTGCCGGTAGAACCCAGAGAAACCCCTTAGCTGTCAGACCTCCTCAGTTCAAGAGGGGGCAAAGCACTGAGAGCACACCGTTCCAACTCCTGCCATCTCAACTGAGAATGAGAAGAAGAGACGTGATGATACAGAGGTGTTTGGTAACATTCTAAGCAATCTGGAGTAAGGAAGGGGATTACCCAAAGCAGGGGTTGTAAACCAACCATTGTCTACGGAGGAGGTGGCGGTGGTGGTGAATGAAGAGGTGGTGATGCCGGAGGCAGTGGTGAACGAATAAGAGATAGAACGAGGCACTCTGGCCTTAGAGACTCCTGAGGTAACTGGCAACGCAGAAACCTATGACGGAACCTCAAAAATTGCAGTGGAGGAGATTACGGTGGCTGAAGTAACGATGGATGAGGTTGTAGTGGAAGCGCAACCAGAAGTAGTTGAAGAGAAAAAAAAGAAGAAGAAAAACAAAGGGAGAAAGGCTGGAGAGGCAGAGTCTTCTCATCATCGTAAGGAGAAAAAGAATAAAGAAAAGAAGGATGATGACAAAGATGAGGAAGAGAAGAAGGAAAGGAAGAAGAAAGAGAAGGAAGAAATAAGAATGCGCCGGCATGAAGAAAGACGCCTAAGAAAAGAGAAAGAAAAGAAGTAGAGGGTTGCGAGCCCGGAAAAGGATGGAGATTCAAACTCTGTAAGGGAGGACAGGGGAAAACAACGCAATTGATGGAGCCGGTGCAACCTGAAACAATGCAAATGGTTGCGACGGAGGAAGGCGAAGAAGGAGAAGATACCCCCCTGATGCGGCGTCGCAGGGAGAATGCACCGTAAGGGTCTACTTTTGACCCTCAAAGATTAATCATCGCATTAGAAGAACAGGAAAGGAGAAAAGAAGAGGAGAAGAAACAAGAGAAAATGGAGCGCACAAAGCTCATCATGGCATAAGGAAATTGTAGAAGAAGAATGCAAGATAAGGAAACGCGCAGTAATAATGAGCTTGCAAGGCTTGAAGGGATAAAGAGGCACGAGAAGGAACAACGTCTGTTACTGGCCTCTGAGTAGTTTGTAGAAGAGTTCGAAAGAGAAGAAAGAGGAAGAGAAAAAGAAGAAGGAAGAAGAGGAGAGGAGATTGGAAGAAGAGAAGGAGAAGAAGCGCGAAGCTAATAGAAGGCACTTACAGAAGAAGGGTAAAGAGCTCACAAAACGCGAGAAGAAGGAACAATGCAGAGAGCAGGAGAAGAGACAAAGGCAAGCAACCTGCCTTGCGTTGGCAAAAGAAAAGGGCAAAGCAATTGCAAAAAAAGCGAGCCCGCATTGGGAAGGAAGCGTCCATCGAAGAGAAAAGAGAATGATAACATGCTGATAGAGATGGGCTTCTATCCTGCGCCAATGCCACTACCTGACCTCATCACAAGTGTGATTGTGGAACATGGCTGGGACACATTTTGCCAATGCCCAGCCATTATTGTGCCGTAGGTAGTGAGAGACTTCTACAGAGGGAATCTACACGGAACTAGGGATGTGGTGACCTTCAAAAGAGAAACAGTGTCCTTCAGTGCAAGGGACATCAATGAGATATACCAAATGAAGGATAAACCGGATGTACCGGGGAACAAAATTATTGCTGATCCCACTGAGCAGCAGATGGAGGACACGCTGCAAGTATTAACGCAACCGGGCACGAAGTGGTTGGTTTCATTCAAGGGCATCCACACCCTGACATCCAATTCTTTGCTTTTGGAGGGAAGGCTTTGGGTCTACTTGGTCAAGAAGCGGCTGATCCCAACCACACATGATAAGACTGTATCAAGAGATCGAGTCATGGCCGTATATTGCATTGCACGTGGCATACTGATTGACGTAGGGTAGTTGATTGCAAGACAGCTCAGAGCACTGGTGAGGCATATTCAAGGACAGTACTTCTTTCTGTGGACTGTTTCAAGTCTGTGCTTGTCAATGGGCGTAGGCGTTGATGAAGAGCCTATGCCTGATGTCCACGACCTCATCAACATAAAGTTCTTGAGGTTGCTCCTCAAAGACTCCCTACATTGCCTTAAGCTACCCTTAAAGAGGCCCACAATCGACCTCAATATGCTGCAGGGACCAAAGCCTAAGAGACCACGTAGAGAAGACAAAGGAAAAGAAAAGGTCTAAGAGTCAACAATGCATGATCCAGAACCTTTAGTCCCTTTGCCCTTGGTAATTCGCCCTCCAAGCCCACTCGCACAACCTTCTTCTCCACTCCATGAACACTTTACCAATCTTCTCCTCGTTCCTAACTCTTCAACTGTTCACCCAGCAGCCCTAACTTCACTCTCAGCCTCATCACCGCAACCTTCTATTCCACCGCCGCAAGTTGATGACCCTATACGATTTAGGTGAAGGCACCTCTGCCCAACCCTAGAATGATGCTGGCGAGACATCATAGGCAAAACCCTCCATAACCTCCCTGGCTGCTGAGTTAGCAGAAATGCGGTCACTTCTGACCCAACAACAATAACTTCTCTTCCAACAGTAACAACTCTTCAATCAACAACAAGCCTACTTCGACCAGCAGTTTGATGCAGTCATGGAACAAGTTGATAGTATTCAGTGTAGTGTTGCCACATCAAGGGAAGCGTTGATCAATATACATCGCAACACTCACACGATCAACTGCCACCAAAGACAACTTGCGCAACGCAACCATGAATACTTTAACTTTCTCACAGCATACCTTCATGGTCCATTGGTTCCCCCGCATCTCAGGCAACATTTGATGTTTGAAGAAACATCTTTTGCATCACCGTGAAACCCTCCTCTAGACCCTCTGGCTCCTCAGCAATAATCCTGACATTCTATTTTCTTTTCATGCGGCCATTCTGCAATATATTTTGTTTTATTCAATTCATTATTTCATTAAATTCTTTGATTCATTGTACAGGCAACAATTTTGTATTGCGTTAATTTTTAATTATTTGTATACTTTGTTAATATTCAATACAAATGAGTACATATTCACTCCTTTTTATCTATGCCTTTTTCTTTATCATCCTTTGACAATATTTGCGATGTTCTGACCTTTTATTTTTTTGTGTTATTCGTTGCATTGACATGATGTATAATATGTTTTTACTTAGAAACATTTCCCATACTTTGTAAATTCTGACTAACACTTAGTTAATTCTTTGTTTAGCAGTGCTTTAGTTTTATCTTTCAAAGTTCTGCTAAAACCTTCTTTTTGAAATTTATGTCTAGTCTATCCAAACAACGCAATGAGGACCTTGCTCGTCTTTAAATTTGGGAGTGGGGAAGGTCTGAGCAGATAAGATCAAGAATATGCGATCTTCAAGAAAATGCGTTCATTTTCATTTCAAAAAAAAAAAATAAAAATAGTTTATACAAAACTTCAATGTCAGCGCAAGGGAAAACCTCAAAAATGTTCCCAACCTGATAAAAGTTTAGCTCTATTGCATACTATGGGCATAGCATTAATAACGCATATATTTAGACGTAGTATCACATAAAATTCTCTTTAACGCATATATTTGTTCATTCATTCATATTCATATTTGTCCACATGCTTAAAGTTAAAGACATAAAGTCAGCTTTATTAATAAGCCTCTATTCTTACTTATGCAATGACAGGATAACACATACACAAATAAGGCGACCACATAATATCATTCCTATCTCTAGGATGCATGCGATGCAGGTTGACAAACAGAGCTCATCTCTAAGTCCCTATCTCTTGTTTATGTAGTTCTAATCTTGCTCTTTTGAGTCCAGATTCTAACCTAGCTCTCTCGAGTCATTAGGTTCTTTCTTTAAACTCTCTCTCGAGTAACTCTAAAGGGTATTTTACACAGCATAAAACAAGACAATCGCGAGCAATGAACTTCCTAGGTCATGTTAGCTTAGTTCTTCTCAACCCATTCGGCTAGTTTAGCTACTCATGCATGCCGAGAGTGTGAACAGATGTAGAAATAGAACCTCTATTGTATAAATATAAAGATGAAGTACAAAATAACAATGCAAGTATAGAATCTAGGGCCTGGTAGAAATCTCTAGCTGCCCAGGCTTTTACACTGTTGTCTACTCGTGTTCAAAAGATAATCTTGCTCTCGCGAGAATCGGCCCGCTCTCTACTTCTTCGCCTCAAGGTTATCTCTCGAGTTGCCCTGAGCGATCTCTAGTGCCACCACTCTTCTTTTTCTCCACCTCAAAATGAAAGAAAACTATGAACAAAGATGTACGTATGAACTTCGAGCTAAAGAATGGTGAACTGATCAGCCGCTTTTCTGAAGAACGCTCTTGGTATTTATAGAGCATCCATGGTGAAAGGCGGCTTCTCTTTCATGGTTGTACAGATGGGACGGCTTTAATTCTTGACTGATGCGCCAAATAATTGTCATAAAAAAACCTGTCTCTTATACACATCTAGATGTGTATAAGAGACAGTTATAGAGCATCCATGGTGAAAGGCGGCTTCTCTTTCATGGTTGTACAGATGGGACGGCTTTAATTCTTGACTGATGCGCCAAATAATTGTCATAAAAAAACTGAGTGTACTTGTGATCGTTATCGGCTGTCAACTTAATTCGGATTCGACTGTCATCAACTTTCGTTCCCATCGCGATTAATTAGCCTTTCACCCAGATGCGCCCACCATGCTGCGCTGACCAAGTTATAGTGATTCTTCTTGGGTGAATGTTTGTGAACACAATCATCGCAAAGCCTTGCGGTGAAGTTGTGCTCGACCAATGATTTCCTATGATCGCAATTCTTGCATTGCATCAACGCATATTCTGCACAAAAATACAAAAATAAACTATTCTAATGCGATGAATGCATGCAACCGCAATATTATGAAATCGATGCCTAATGGATGCAAATTAACATATTTCATCAACGCAATCCAACATTGTTTAAGAACTTAGCACTATGATAGCATGCATTTCTGCCCGTTATCAATAGTGCGATCAAATCACTTGGCTTTGATCAAAATGTTGATGAGCCTTGTGTTTACAAGAAAATCATCAACATCTCAATAGCTTTCCTGGTGTTGTATGTGGATGATATCCTATTCATTGAGAATGATGTAGGTTTTCTGACTGACATTAAGAAATGGTTGGCCGCCTAATTCCAAATGAAAGATTTGGGAGAGGCGCAGTTTGTTCTAGGGATCCAGATTATTCAAGATCGTAAGAATAAGAGGTTGGCCTTGTCTCAGGCATCGTACATTGACAAGATGTTGATTAGGTACTCGATGCAGGATTCCAAGAGGGGTTTATTACCCTTTAGAGGTTAAGGACAGGAGACAGAATCCCTGGGCTTCGGCTGTTGGAAGCCTCATGTATGCAATGTTATGTACTAGACCTGACATTTGTTATGCAGTAGGGATTGTCAGCCGATATCAGTCCAATCCAGGATTAGATCACTGGACGGCGGTCAAAACGATTCTCAAGTATCTTTGGAGAACGAGAGACTATATGCTCGTGTATGAAGATAAGGAATTGATCCTTACAGGATACACAGACTCTGACTTTCAGACTGATAGAGATTCTCGAAAATCGACATCGGGTCAGTGTTCATTATGAATGAAGGGGCTATAATTTGGCCAAGCATCAAGCAAGGATGCATCGCGGATTCCACTATGGAAGTCGAATACGTAGCCACTTGTGAAGCTGTTAAAGAGGCTATTTGGCTTAGGAAGTTCTTTACAGATTTGGAAGTTGTTCTAAATATGTCTTTTCCGATCACACTCTATTGTAATAACAGCGGGGCTGTGGAAAATTCTAAGGGACCTTGGAGTCACCGAAGAGGCAAACATATTAAACGAAAGTAACATTTAATCAGGGAGATTGTGCATCACGGTGATGTGATAGTCACGAAGGTCGCGTCGGAGCACAACATTGTTGATCCGTTTACAAAGGTTCTCATGGCTAAAGTGTTCGAAGGTCATCTGGAAAGTCTGGGTCTACGAGACATGTGACATCTTGTCTAGGGCAAGTGGGAGATGATACTGAGGTATAGAGTATGCCCTACTTTATTGTATATTGTACTTTTTTTTATGTATTTTACATTAGTCTCCCGAGGCATTAGGACAAGTGGGAGATTGTTAGGATTGGTGTCCTAATTCTCTCAGTGGTCTCATAGTTTGTAAACATTTTGTACACACGTTTTTATTAATAAAATAAATGTTATTTTATATGCATTTACTTAAATCCAATAAACTAAGATATGTGGTTATTTCCTGTAACTTAAGCATGTATGTGAGACATACAAGTGAATCATGCTTTAAGTAATAGCCTAAATTGTCTGTAGTATATGGATAAAGAAGGGATACCTTATTCTGGTGACATCACGGATACGACCTGCTTTGTAGATGCTACAAGTGTTGTAAAGTACTACAAATGGTCTGATCCTGACCATTCATGTGGAGACATGCGAGCGGGGGTATTGTATAAGATCGGACCACGAGATGATTAGTCTCTTTATATAACGTCGTTGATAATTGAGACTTACATTTCACTAACATAACCATAGATAACATGACCTTAATCCTGAGTGAGTTGGGAACTCCTGCCTATGAGGGCAGTCCTTTGATTAGTATGGGTGAGAGTGGCCAAATTGCTAACACAACAAGCCTACCTTTTTGGGGATTGTCTGATTGGGGAGTTGGGAACTCAACTACACAAGACAGAATTCACTCCACCCCCGAAGCAGGGGTAAGTAGATAAATTGCTCCCTTGAGGGCTGATTTCGGGTCTTGAATATAGTGGCCACACCCTCTCTTTGGAAAAGAGGACTTAGTCATAGTAGGACTATGACTTATTGTTCATTTGAGGAATTAGTAGTACTTAAGGAGTTAGATGTAACTATAGGGGCAAAACGATAAATTGGTCCAACTATACTTACGAGCGATTTGTGAAGGGTAATCTCACTATTGATTGGTCATATGAACATAGAAATAAATCTGTAGTGCGAAGAGTGCAACTGTCAGTCTTTAGTGGAGTGATCAACGGTTAACTGGTGGATCTCGTGACTAAAGAGTTTTAGTCAGTTATCACATACCGTTGGAGCTTCAAGCTATAGGTCCCATGCAGGTCCCCTTGTAGCTCAATGGTTCAAGTTGAGATAAGATTTTGGGTTAGTTTGAAGTGTTCAAATTAACAAGAGAGAAATTCAATTATATATTGATTGATATGAAGTATTACATTAATTGGAGGAATTAATATAAACATGATTTATATTAAATACTATAAAATAGAAAAAGAACCATGGTTTATATGTTTCATATGATGAAATATTAAAACTATAGGTTATAAATATAATATGATAAGTTGGTTATCATATTTATTTACAATATATTAATTATATGATAATTAATTCTTTTTCTCTAATAACCGAATTGAATTGAGTGGGAGGTTATTAGAAGTTTTATAGTAACCGTGAGATAAAAAGGAAAATTGTTTTCCAAAATTAATAGTTGATTCATTCGGAAAAATCTCACGTAAAAGGCTATCAAGTAAAAAGTGTTTTTACTAAGCGATAGCGTTGAGAGTATACACGATCGAGCTACAAGTTGACTATACGATAGTTACTCATGTGATCGTTGCTACACGATCGAGTAGCAAAGTCTATATGATAGGCTTTATCTTCTAAACGATCGAGTACATCGTCTATACGATAGACAGTCTTCATCTCCCACTTACTCGATCGTATACCTAAAATCTTCCTCATTCCAAGATCATACAAAGCCCACAACTCCTGGATTCTCACACTGAGAATACCAAAGTAACACTTGTGGTGGTGTTCTCATTCAGTTCGAGGATCGAGTTGGACTCGATTGGGATCGAGGCTCATTCAGATGTTCGTTAAGGTCGTGTTCTATTCATTACGTTTGAGTGCTGCATTGGACGCATTGGAAACTGATCGAGGGATATTTGAAGAAGAGTTCTTCAAAGGTACTTATACTCCATCCTTTGTATCTTCTTGTAACGTGTTGTAATTTCTATTTATGCATAATCTGTTCGTATCCATTTAAGACTGTGATTGTTTTGTATTTATTCTTAATGGGATTTTGAACGATCCACTTCCACTGATCAAAGGATCTCTGTTTTTATTTCCTTCATCAACATGTTTCAACAACGAGTAAATCGTATTTACCTTGTTTTGCCTTTTCAGCTTTCTTCTTAGCCCATTTAGGGTAGTTTCTTTTCCAATGTCTGTCTTCTTTGTAGTGGAAACAGTTTTCTTTGTCTACAATTTTTCCCTTGCCTTTGCATTTTGTAGAAGCCTTGCTTTTCCTATTACCCTTCTTTTTCGTTGGAATACTCTTATTCTGTAAAGTGGAAGGTCTAGAATTTATTCTTAAGGACGATCCCTTTTGGAACTATTAAGAGGTAACAACATCTGCTTCCCCTTCTTGTCCCTTATTTTTCATAAGAAACTGGTAAGTCTAGAGCTCATTTAAAAGAGTTGTCAGATTATATTCGATTTTATTCATCATTGCATTTATACGAAATTGCAGGAAACTCTTCAGAACAAATTCCATGATGAAACTAACTTGACTCTTTTCATCTATGACAACGTCGTTTGCCTCCGCCATATTGAAGTGAACTATCATATCTAGAACATGTTCTTTAATAGAGGTTCCTTCCTTCATGCAGGTGTTGTAAACATATTTAAGAGCAACAAGCCTGACAGATACGGACAGTTGTTCAAACATTGCCTACAATGAATCCATGATCAACTTCGCAGTGACCATGCTCTTGTGTTTTTTAGTCAAGACATCAGATATGCTTGCTAAAATATAGGCTCAGACCTTTTCATTTTCCCTTACCCATCTGTCATAGGCAACTGAAACATTTTGGTTTGCTGATAAGCTGGGAACTAGAGGACATTCCTCTGTTAAAACGAACCTCAGATCATCAATTACTAGTATCATATTTATATTTGATTTCCATGTTGAGTAATTGTCATTGTTAAACTTATCTGAAGCGAGTAATTGAATTATTGAGTTTGACATGCTAAAAAATTAAACAAATTCTATTAGTGAAATGTTGTTAAATCCAATCAACTTTTAGCAAAAGTAATAAAATACCCATATCTCATTAATTTGCAACGATACTTCAGTGAGCCAGAATAACCACTACGAGGGGCAGCCAATTACTCCTTCACTGAATCAAGGCATTCTCGGCTAAATATTAATACCAGAATAACTCTTATTCCTATAGCATTTACTTATCGTTCTTTCGTCAAGAACTTACTAACACTTAGTAATTCTTGTAAGTGTAACCCGCCATTTTCAGATCCTAGAGACCGGTATCAACTAGCTACTGAGGGATAGATAATGCTGAAGATGGACTTAAGAGACTCTATCCATTTCTAGAGTTTGCATTGTTCCGATCCCTAAGAAACGACCCTCCGAATGGGTGGTCGCCTAAAAATGACATGCAGGTGGAATATAAGAATCTCACGGTGCAACCTAATGGAAGAGATCGTAGGATATGTTGATACACTTCCTTCTCCCACTTACTATGAACAACTTCCCCTATTCACCTTGCTATTGACCCATGTAAACACTTAATCGGAATGGAGTGATTGCCTAAAAATGATACAAAGTTGAGCATGAATCTCACTGTTTGAATTCTTAGGAACATGAGAGCTAAAAATAATATATCATATATGCAATTAATCTTCCACTGAAGTATTCTAGATGGTTTAGGTATGCTTTTATTGAGATATATTCTGGCTAATTAAAACAACCTAAGTCTAGGTGTTTATGCGGGTATAACTTTAATACTGGATTTAATCTATGATGTCTAAGTGACCTTTTATTACCTCATATCACTTACGCATGCTCATAATGAAGGACTATGAAGTCTGATGCAAAAGTGAGGATTGGTCCCTAGTTTTAATTTCATGAAAAATTAAAATTATAGAAAATCTAGTTATGCATTCTAAAAGAAATTTAATTTTATAGCATGCTTTTCAAAATAATACAGTGAAAAGAATAATAGGGTCTCGAAAAACCAATCTCTTGAAGACAAGATTCTCCATGAATTCCTCTTGAAATAGCACAAACTCTTCAACTTCCTTGGTTCTCGAATCCCAAAAGTAGCAATTCCCAAAAGCCAAAAAAATGTACACAACTACAAGAATTACCTAAGTATTTTCCTTTAGAGGTGAGAATTCACAATAGTGTATGGGGTTTTGTGCAAATTTTTGGGAAGAAGGATAGGATAATCTTTTTTATAGGAGATTTTACAAGAGCAAATCATTTTTGGAACACACTGTTCTGCATGCAGGATGAGGAAGAAGACAAATCTTTTTCCCAACTTCCCACAATCCACGGTCAAAAAGAGAAACTTTAGGGGGGGAAGGAGTTACATAACTCCCTTTCACTTTTATTTTAAAATAAAATATAAAATTATATATTATATATCAATATATATATAAATATATAAATATATAACTAATTAAACATATTTTAACCGTTTATATATATAACTAACTTTATGTTACATCAAATATAACATAAGATTATTAATCTCTCATAAAATCTATAGTGTTTAATATAAATCTAATTCATATTAAATTTTAACCTATAGGTTTTATATGAATCAAATCATATAAATTTATATTTGAGTCATATTCAAATATTTATTTCCTCTCAAAATAAACTATATATCATAATGTATCAAATCCATCATATTAATTATATTATATATATTTAACTTAAATTATTATATCATATATAATTAGCTCCATCAATTAATTTGAACAATTCTAATTAATCTAAAATTAATTCTCAACTATCCCAGTTGAGCTACCGAAGAGACTTTATGAACCTATAGATTGAAACTCCAATGGTACTTGAATAATTAATTAAACTCTTTTAATTAAATTATTCAACATCCATTAACTGTCGTTCACTCTACTAAAGATTGACAGTTGCAATCTTTGCAATACAAATATATTTCTATGTCCATTGGATATAACCAGTTAACAGTACAATGAATCTTTACAAATTACTCGTAAGTACAGTTTGACCAAAATTACCATTTTGCCCTTGTAGTTACATCTAACTCTTTAAGTACCACTGGCCCCTCTATTGAACAATAAGTCATAGTCTAACTATGACCAAACCCCTCTCGGACCAAGAGAGGGTGTGGTGTCACATTATTTAAGCCCCAGAATCAACCCTTAAAGAGTAATTTATCTACTTACCCCAACATTAAGAAATGAGTGAATTTCGTCTTGTGTAGCTGTATTCCCAACTCTCCAATTAGAGGAATCACTAAAAATGTAGGTATATTGAGTCCGCGAACTTGAAACTCTCAACCATATAAATCAAAGGACCGCCTTCATAGGCAGGAGTTCACAACTCACTCCAGATTCAAATCATGTCACTTATGGTTATCCTGATGAAATGTAAGTCTATACTATTAACGATGTCATATAATGAGACTACTCATTTCGTGGTCCGATTTTATACAAACTCTTTTTGTATTGAACACCCCGGCTCACATGTCACTACATGAATGATCAAGATCAGATCATTTATAGAACTTTACAACGATTGTAACATCTACAAAGCGGGTTGTATTCGTAGTGTCACCAGGATAAGGCATTTAGTCTTATCCATCTACTACAGACCATTTAGATTATCACTTAAACACGATCCACCTGTATATCTCTACATACACGTTTAAGCTACAAAAGATAACCTTGGATGTTTGTTTATTGGTTTTGTGGGTTAATGCTACTAAGTATCAAATAAAATACCTTAAATTTTATTAAATAAATAAACTGTTTTTACAATACAATTACAAACCACAGGACCCACAAGATATAGGGTATCAACCCAAACACATAAAACTGGGTTAACAAAACTCAAGAAGCAGTTCGATCCCAAGTAGCAGGTGTTCTGTAAACTGTCAACTTAAATACCTCCAGTATTAGACAGAATCTAGCTAGGTGAGCTTGTAACCATAGTTTTACAAGATAACGATCTATTTTAACTATTAAAAAAAAGTTCCCATTTGTCAATCCTAGGTGAGCATGCATTTATCTTTGTTATAGATTTTAAATGTCTAATTCATTTTATAACACTTATAACTTAGACATTCTCCATAACATACATCATACATTTCATAATTTAATATAACAACTTATACAAAACTCATGAAATCCTACACATGCATACTATATTATTACACTTATAATATACCTTCAATGCATGTAACATGCTTTCCTATGGTGAGATTTTAAATCTACATGACATATTTTATGCACAAACAAAATTTAATTTAATTAAACATACATTCATAATGCATAATTAATTAAACAAACATTAAAGAGGACCAGTTTTGGCATCCTAAGCAAGCAAATAACTAAATTATTACAATAACAAAACAAAACTGCTCCAATTCGCTCCCGAACCAACTGAAAGACCCTTGAACTGGACCTCTAAGGCACCAAAAGGGTTGAATCGGACCAAAATGACCTGAATTAGACTAAAATTGTCCAGCTGAACTAGGTTGTCCTCGTGCGCATACATTTTTGGAATTGCTGAAGAATAGTGCCCGACGCTGTTAAAGGAGCATTGTAACGCTACCGCAATTCTGGGCTTGTTGATGAATAGCGCCAACAACTTGATGCTTTTTTTGTTGTGCCTTGCTCCAAAATCTTCCAGTTAGAGCCTAATTTCAACTCTAATGACTCTAGCAAATTTACAAACCATTCTTCACATATTAAAGCCGATAAACAAGAGGCCAATTACAAAAATTACAATTAAATTGAAAATAAATTTTGATGCCAAAACTGTAATATATCAACTTTAGCTACCATCATTTTCATCACATAAAATAACACCCACCAAGCCAAAATTAATGCAAATTGAATGTTTAAATCATGCTCTGATACTAATAAAAAGAGTTAGTTACAAGCATGCAGAAGCGATTTTGATCTTAAGCACTTTAACTACATTAATTTTGAGTATCAAGCATGCATGTTCATAATAAAAGTTAGGGTTTGAGAAAACAACCTTTGTAAAACTCAAAATTTCTCTAATCCTTTGTGTAATTTAGATCACGACCATGTCGTGGACCATCGCTAGAGTCTTTCCCACTATTTTTCGGCCTTAGAACGGATTATGGGATCCAATTATGATGAAATTGAAGGGAATTTTGAGGTATGGAGGGTTTTGGTGTATGAAATTCAAAGAACAAAAATTTGTTCAACTTTCCAATTTACATGAAGTTATTTCAATTAATTTTTTTCTCTTATCTATAAAGAAATTCATGCAATCAATATTGTATAAGAGATTGACACCAAAACAATATGCACAAGTAGAGATTGGGAAATTTAAGAAATTCCCCCTAACCCTAATTGATTTTCACAAAATCAATTTTAAGATGAATTTTAATTTGAATTTGAATTTCACAAGTCCAAATTTTTTATTTTAATAATTAATTTTAAATAAAATTCATTTATTTTTAAACTAATTTTAAATAAAATAAATTCTAATATTAATTTTGTTTAAAACTAATTAAATTAATTTAATATCAAATATTAAATTAATAAAATACCAATTCCGAACATTAATCCCCATTCACGTATACAATATTTAAATCAAATTTAAATATTTTCAACTCTCCAATTTGGTTTAATTCAACAATTAAACTATATGTTTGCATTAATTATATCACATATAATTAACTATAACTCCGTAAGTTGAATTTGAAATTTTCTCATCACACTGTTATAAGGTTTAGTCCGATATAAGCGCAGGGGGACCTAATGGACCTACAAAGCATGAGCTCCAACGATCCAAGATTATTCAGTTAAATTCTTTAACCTAATTAATGAACATTCTTTAACTACCGGGACATTCCACTAAAGCCCAGTAGTTGCACTCTCCTCACTGTAGATATATCTTTGTCCATTTGATTTAACCATGATTAGTAAGTTGATCATTCACAGATTGTTCGTAATTGTAACTGGATCAAAATTATCATTTTTTCCCTGTAATTACATCTTGCTTCTTAAGTTCTACTGATCCTCTAATAAACAATTGGTTTGTGGTCCACCCACCAAACCAAGTCCCTCTCAGGTCAATGAGAAGGTGGGGCCCCTTGTTCAAGACCCAGAGTCAACACTTAAGAGAATAACCTATCTACTATCCCTAGAGTCGAGTAGGAGTGAATTTTCATCTTGCAGGATTATGTCCCCAGCTACCTAGCCAGTCTTACCGTTAAAATGGAAGGCTTATTGAGTCGGTGATGTTGAGTCACTCTCACCCATGCAGATTAAAGGATAATCCCGAATAAATATGAGTTTATAGTTAACTCAGGATTAAGATTGAGTTACCTAGGTTATCGAATTGAAATAGTCAGTCTTATTAGTAAACAGTGTTATAAAGTAAAAGTGACTATTTCGTGATTCGGTCTTATACAAACTCATTGCATAGGATGCCTCCACTTACATGTCTGTACATGAACGATTCAAGATCACATTGTTTGTATCAAATACAAAGTGGGCTGTATTCATAGCATCTGCAGGATAAGGTACACAACCTTATCCTTATATTATAGACCATTTTTGTTATTACTCAAACTTGATTCACTTTTATGTCTCCACATAAAGTTTAAGTATTCATGTTATAGCTAGATGTTCTTAGTTTTTTGGATTTAGGGTTAAAAAGGTACAATTCACATATATTCAATAATGTTTTTACTAAGCAACCTCAATAACAACTTTATTTTCAAAGAGAATTTGTTTGATGTTTACAAATCACGAGTTTTAGGACATATAAGCCAACAACATCACATGATAATTCATTAGATTGAAGAATCTTCTGGCTCTTCAATGGATGTCCATTTGAATTCTCAATAATTCTTTTTATCATTATAGACCATAGATGACCCAATGTATCACACCAAATAGAAAATATATTTGGATTTATGAACTTCGTTTCATTGTCATATATGTTTCAATTACTCGTATATGAGTATAATACAATCCAAAAGATAAAGTAGACAACTTTTCCAATATATGTTTTTCATTTGAGCCAATTGAGATAATATATAGATATTCCACATTATTCTTACTAATGATAACCATGACAACATAAATCTTTAAAACTTAGTAGATTTGTTTTTATTGACTAGAGAACAATGCATTGTCAATATGAATTTTGTTCCTCTAGGCAAAATAATATTTGCTTTTCCTAACCTTCAATCAAGTTTGTAAAGCCTGATATTGTATTTACTTTTGCTTCCAGCATTGCCAATTCTGAAAAGTATTTTTTATTTGTAAGTATTGTGTGTGTGGTTACGCTGTCTGCTAGACAGAAATCTTCTTTCCTCATTTTTGAATCAAAAATGAACTAGGTTTCTTCATTAAAAGAAAATAATTACAATAAAAAAATATTTGGAATATACAAAATTTAACATTTACTAAGAGAAAAAAAAACATAAAAATGGATAAAAAAAAAATAACAACATTAAGTCTAGATATTTTCAAAGTCAAAAGAAATACTTGATGTTACATCAATTGTTTCGATCTTCTCTTTAGGAGATTCAAACACATCCGCCACACCCAAATTTGATGTATTGGATGTGTCAAATATATTATTATCCTGGTATGAAAAATTTGCTTCCATCTTTTTCCTTCAGAGAAGCTTGATATAGATCAACTAAGTGTTTCAATATACGAAAAATACGTGAACGATGCCAAATCACACCACATCAGAAGCATTTTTGTTCACCACCTTTTGAATTTTTATCTTATGAAGCTTTTCCTTTATTATCATCATATCATATGGTTCACTTGAAATTTAGATGATTATAATGTCCATATGAAAAGAAAAATTATTTCTTCCACTATTGCGATCACGACCTCGACTATGACCATGGCCTCGACCATGACCACAACTTCGACCACAATTATTAACATTCACAACATTCGCTTTATGGAATCGTGTTGTTCCAGTTGGTTGATATTTGTGGTTCTTCATCAATAACTCGTTATTTTATTTGGCCACAAGAACACATGAAATTAGTTCATAATACTGTTTAAAACATTTATCTTGAAATTGTTACTACAAGAGCATATTTGAGACATGAAATGTAGCAAATGTCTTCTTCAACATATTAACATCAGTAAATTTCTCTTCGCATAACAACAATTTCAAACTGATTTTAAATAATAGGATTCAGAATTTTCAATTCAATTGTGTCACAAACATAGGCCATGAAGAGCTATTTATAGAGAGGAGGGGTGACCCCCTTCTCCCAGTCTCTCCTATTCCTACTCTAGTTCAAATTAAATTAAATAAATTTTATTTAATTAATTAGTCTAATAATTGAATAACCATATATATTAAATCCAATTTAATATATATAATTAGTTAATAAATAAATAAATATAACATGTTTATTTATCTCTATTTCATTTATCTCTATTAATTAATTAACTAACCATTAATTAATCAATTAAACGAATATATTAAATCATATTTAATATACAATTAATCTACATATAATTATCATGTATTTATATATGTACATCTCTTAAATATTTGAATCTTATTCAAATATTTTTCTCTCTTAATTATAGATCATATCTATAATTAACCATATCATATTAATCTCAATAATATGCAATTGATTTGAATAATTCAAACTATTCCTCTTGTATATCCTTTAGTGAGCTAACAAGGGGACCTTATAGATCTACAGATTAAAAGCTCTAATGATATAAGATTAATTAATTGAACTTTTTAATTAAATTAATCAATTTTTATTAACTACCGGTCACTTCATTAAAGACTGGTAGTTGCACTCTTCGCATTGTAAATTTAGTTCTATGTCCACGGATATAACCAATCAACAATGAGCGACCCTTCACAAATTATTCATAACTATAGCTGGGTCAAAATACCATTTACCCCTATAGTTATATCTAACTCCTTAAATACCACTGATCCCTTTAATGAACAAATAGTTATAGTCCAACTATAAAATAACACCTCTCGGGCCAGTGAGAGGTTGATGCCTCAATGTTCAAGATCCAGAGTCAGCTATTAAGGGAGTAATTTATCTACTTTTCCTAAAGTCGGGAAAGGAGTGAATTCCATCTTGTGTGATTGTGTTCCCAACTCCCTACTCGGACAAGTCTCCAAACTGGTAAGCTTGTTGAGTTAGCTAATAAGGCCACTCTCATCCATACAAATTAGAGGATTGCCCTTATAAACAAGAGTTCACAACCCACTCAGGATTAAGGTCAAGTCATCTATGGTCGTCCTAGTGAAATGTAAGTCTCTTCTAGCAATGGTGTTATATAGAGATACTATTCATTTCGCGGTTCGTTTTTATACAAACTCATTGTATAGGATACCTCCGCTCACATGTCTCCACATGAACGATCAGGATCATATCATTTGTAGTACTTTATAACAATTGTAATATCTACAAAGCAGGCCGTATTCATAGTGTCCCCAGGATAAGGTATCCAACCTTATCCATCTACTACAGACCATTTAGGTTATTACTTAACATGATCCACCTACATGTCTCTACATACATATTTAAGTTTCATAAAACAATCTTGGATCTTAGTTTATTGGATCAAATTAATGCAGTCTAAACATTAATACAATACCTCTTATTTTATTAGATATATAATTTGTCTTTAAAAACTACAAGATACACTCGATTTAGGACATTAACTCCAACAATGGTAACATATATAGGGTGTAGAAAGAGTGACATTTTGCTTTTAACAATAAGAATGACTATCTATTTTACACATAATTTGTGATATTTATAATATGATTAAAAATAAACTTACTTTGTTGAATTGTGTCTTTACAAAAGATGCAATTCAACGAAATTTCACTATAAGAAAAAAGGACTCTCCCGACGCTTAAAACAACCGTAAAAAAAATACACCATCAGGAGAGAGATGTCTCTTGATTACATAAGGTTGTCGTCGGGAGTGCTTAATAACTCTTGACGTGGTATGTGCCTCGTCGGAAATTTATAAGAACTCATACACCTCACCATGCACGTCGAGAGTTGGAGATGAAGACCAATCTGGATGGGCCGAATTCTCGACGAATTAAATAATTCATCAGAAGTTGTGTAGGAACTCTCAATGGTTACGATAGCCTGTCGGGAGTTTTGATTTAAAACCCCCAAATCGAACCCCCAATTTCGTATTTAGTTTCTTCCTTTCTTCTAACCCTAGCACATATAACAGAATCCCCCAAATCGAACCAGATGATTTCGGCCACCGTCTGTCCGTTCTTTCGTCATTCGTCTTTCAATCGTCAGTTTGTCTTTCAATCATCCATTCGTCTGTCGAACCAGCCGTTCGTCTGCATCATCCATCGCCCAAAACGAACCAGTCGTTCGTCGTTCGTCCATAGTTTGTTGTTCGTTATCCGTCATCCATCATCCGTTCGTCCTTCAATCTTCAAGGCAACTGGTCGTCGTCCATTGGAAACTACTTTCGATGAGTTAAACTTTTGACTCTTAGAGTTGTTCGTTGCATAAATTATATTTTATATCCTTGGTGTTACATTCCATATCTATCATAATGGATGTTTAGTACCATAAATTTCACATAATTAGGAAATTATTTTCAATTAACTTTTGATAATTCATTATGATTGTATGGACATAAGTGTTAAAACTTTGGTAATAAATGAATTGATTCCTTTGCAAGAACAAAAAGTAAGTAAACAAATAAATAAATTGATTTCTACATAAAGAGTTTTGTAAATTAATTTAGCATTAATCTCCTTTTGACATTGAATTTGGTGAATAGGTGTGTAGGATGAAAGGGTAATGAAATGAGAGAATAAATGGGATGTGTCATACTTGTCGGTTGGGGGTTTTTCTTATAAAGTTGTAATATTACCTCAACCTTATAGTTGTAAATGACTTTGGACCCATGATCCATAGAAAAAAGAAAAAAGAAAAAAAAGAAAAAAAGAGGTATTTTGAGGGTAATGTAGTAATTTATCATTCATTGAAAGATTTTAATTTATCAAAGAGGTATATATACAAAGGCTTTTGAATGTTCTTTATCTTTTGTGTAACTTGTTCTCTCTATCTCTATCTCTTGAGATTAGGAATTTGGAAGTGTTATGATGTTCCTATAAGATGGTTGTGCTTTTGACCCTCTCCCAATTTCTTTTGCTATGTTATTGTTCTATAGCTTTGTTGATAAGATGTTTGTAACTTCTATTGATATTTGTTTCGATGTTAATTAAGGAGTTTTGTTTAGTTTTCTTGTTGAAATTTATTAGCCACTAATGAAAATGATATTTTCGATTTAGATTGATATATATAGGTACGAAAAATTGTAAACCTAAGGAATGTAATTTTTTTTATAAGACATAGTTTTGCTCAAATAAAGTAAGGCTTAGCTACATTTTACTTTGAATGAAATGATGATGTGATGAGATTTTATTCTCCCTTCTCTTTATTCATGAACCACTATCTATTAAACTATTTCAAATTGATCTTTATACTATTCATTATATAAATAATATAGGTTATAATTTATTTTGGATTACAAGTTGGTCAGAAAATGTTTATTTTAAAGATGAATAAAGAATGGATCAAACTTAGAAATAAGTTATCAATGGAGTATGAAGGAGTATCGCAATTTTTAGATGTGGCAAATTTTCATGTTAATGATTTTGAAAGAATAAGATGTCAATGAAAGAATTGTATAAATTCAATGTAGGAAAAATTAGATGTTGCGAAGCGACATCTATTAACATACGAAATATCTCCTTCATACTATGAATGAGTATATCATAGAGAGCCAATTAATTTATCTAGAGGTTTTGAAAGTCATGCAACTCATTTAATACACAATGTTGAAGTAAATAGTATAGAGGGTGATGTTGAAGAAAATGAAATGTTGAATCTTATAAACGATCTACAAGTTCCAATTGAAAATGAAGATGCAAATGAAGAAGGGATGAGAATGAAATGTCCTCTAATGGTCAAGAAAGACATGTCACGAGCTTATTCGAGGATTTAATGACCGAAGCACATAATGAACTATACCCTGGTTGTTCGAAATTTTCGCCTTGAACTTTTTAGTAAAGTTGATGCATATCGAAGTTCTCAACAACTGGAGTAACGAATCATTTGACATATTGCTAGAATTTTTAAAAAGTAACATTCCAGCCGACACCGCTATACCTAATTCCTTTTATGAAGTAAGTGAAAATTGTGTGACTTAGGCCTAGGTTATGAGTCTATTCATGCATGCAAATACGATTGTGTATCGTATTGGAAAGAATTTGTAGATTTGTAACAATGCCCCATTTGTGGTGAGTTTCGGTACAAAGTTAATGATGGAAAGGGTAAAAAAAAAATACCACATAAGATATTACGTCATTTTCTATTGATGTTGAGATTAAAGCGATTGTTTGCATCAAAAGAAGGTACTTCTGACATAAGATGACGTAAAGATAAGCGATTTAAAACAAAGGATGTGTTACAATGTTCAGTTGATTAGAGGGGTTGAAATATTTTGATCGTGAATTTTCTCATTTCGTTTTAGATCCCCAAAATGTTCATTTGGGATTAACTTCAGATGGGTTCAATTCGTTTGGAAATATGAGTACTTCGTATAGTATGTGGCCTATGGTGATAATCCCTTATAATTTGCCACCTTCGAAATGCATGAAGGAAACAAAATTCTTCATGTCTTTGCGCATACCTGGTCCAAAATCTCCTGGAAAGGAATCAATGTTTACTTGCAGCCGTTGATTGAAGATTTGAAAGAATTAAGGACCATTAGTGTGTGAACTTATGATTGTGTTACTGGTGAGTTTTTTTTTTCTTAACTATATGTGACCTAATTGTGGACTGTTAGTGACTTCCCTACGTACGATGACTTATCTGGGTAGAGTACAAAATGTTATCAAGCATGTCCTATATGCACAGAAGATAATTCATCCTTCGGGATAAGAGGGAAAATGTCATTAAGGGAACATCAACGTTATCTTCTAGAGAATCATAGTTGGCGCTGAAGTAGGCAACGTGATGGAAAAGTTGAATGTAAACCTCCTCGAGTCGTAATGAATGGAGAAGAGATCTTTCAACAAACAAATATGTTGAACTTTTACGTGCTTAGCAAACATCCATCGAAGCAAGATAAGAAAAGAAAACGAATTCTAGACTAGACAAAGAAAAGTATTTTTTCCAACTTCCATATTGGTCCAGACTATTGTTTGTTACAAAATAAATTGGATGTAATACATATTCAAAAAAATATATGTGAAAACTTGGTAGACACATTGTTAAATATTGAAGTAAAAATGAAGGATACAACAAATGCTTGGTTAGACCTATAAAATTTGAAGATAAGAAAGGTTTTACAGTTGATACATGTCGATAATAGATTTGTAAAGCCACATGCAGCGTACACATTAACTAATAGTGAACAGAGTTCATTTTCTAAGTATTTGAAATCAGTGAAATTTCCTGATGGATTCGTGTCTAATATATCACGATGTGTGAATGATGAAGATGGAAAAATATAGGGGCGAGACTACTCCCTATTGGTATTCAAGTATACCTACTGAAGAACGTGCCCATTGCTATTGTTGAATTGTGTGCATTCCTTCGTGACTTATGTGCAAAACTAATACGTGTAAGTGATTTAAACTCACTACAAGTAGACATCATAATCATACTTTGTAAGTTGGAGAAAATATTCCTGCCTGCCTTCTTCGATGTAATGGTACACCTTGCTGTTCATCTACCATATATAACCAAAGTGGTGAGTCTGGTTAGTTACAGTTGGATGTATCTTATTGAAAGAAGTTTACAAACATTAAAATAATTTGTATGGAACCAAGCATGTCTTGAGGGGTCAATAGTATAAACATATGTAATGAATGAATCATGGAACTTTTGTTCGCAATATCTAGGTGGGATTGAAATAAGATTCAATAGAGATGAACAAAATGATGATAACAGTCCCAATCATGAGATATTTGGTGAATTTGATTTATTTAGGCAGAGGGTATGACCATTAGGGATGTCAACGCTACAAACACTATCAGCAGAGGAAAAATGTATCGCATATTGGTACATTCTCAACAATTGTAAGGAAATAATAGATTATCGCAAGTCGTTTCAAACTTTATAATTTTTGTACATTTCAAACTTTATAATTTTCTAAATTCTAATATAAATGTTTTGATAGAACTTTCTAATCATCAATTTTAGGCAACACTTGAGGTTAATTTATCATGAAACTCAAAGTGCCTCTAACATATATATACAAATTTCTTGATTGGTTCAGATCTCAGGTATACATAGTATTGAAAATTGAGAGGTGGTTCATTTTTTATAGTCATTTTTAACGTATAGTTTAGCAACTCTCAACGAGCACGTGCCAACCCACCTAGCTTGCTTAAGCATATACTAGAAGATTGACATTTTTTGTGTGACCGCTTCGAGAGTGAAGAATTGTAGGTTATAATAATTGAGGGCATGTATCATTTACTTCATTTACTTCAATTACTATATATCTTTTTTATTTTATTTTTTTGTTCGAATGTAGGAAATTTTAGAGACAAATAGGAAGTATAGAGAAAATTACCATTTGACCACGTAGGGGGATCAAAGTCGTTCCTGCAAATTCAATCTGAGCTGTAGAAAAAACAAGGTCGAGAAGTAGGATATGTTGACCTATTTAAAAAAACACACTATAAAGTAGGGGTGTCCATTCAAACCGCAAAAATCGAACCGTTTCTAAAAACGTATCGAACTGAATCGAAAACTCAGTGAAGCCGGTTCGGTTCGGTTTGAAATTTTTTTTTAAATGAACTAATTCAGTTCGGTTTGATTTCAATTTTGAAAACCGAATTTGAAACCAAACCGAACTGTTTTTAACTAATATATATATAATTGTCTTACTAGTAGCAAAGTAATTGTCTTACTAGTAGCTTTATGATAATGAATTGTTGGCTTTCTTATAGTTATTGAACCTAAACAATTGGATTTTGATGGGTTTTCTGGAGTTATTGTGTGTTTGTGGATGTTTATGAAATTTGAATGTTGTGTGTGGTGGGTTGAGATTGGTTATACTTGTTTTGGAGTTCAACTTGGATTTTTTTTTTGTTTGTTTGTGGAAGTTTATGAAGTTTTAATGTTGTGTGGGGTGGGTTGAGATTACTTATACTTGTTTTGGAGTTCAACTTGGATTTTTTTTTTGTTTGTTTGTGGAAGTTTATGAAGTTTTAATGTTGTGTGGGGTGGGTTGAGATTACTTATACTTGTTTTGGAGTTCAACTTGGATTTTTTTTTTGTTTGTTTGTGGAAGTTTATGAAGTTTTAATGTTGTGTGGGGTGGGTTGAGATTACTTATACTTGTTTTGGAGTTCAACTTAGATTTTTTGCTTGTTTGTGGAAATTTATGAATTTGAATGTTGTGTGGGATGTGTTAGGATGAGTTTTGTGAAAATTTATGAATTTTGAATGTTTGTGGAAGTTTATGAGTTTTTTGTTTCTTTTGGAGTTCAACTTGTGGTTTTTGTGTGTTTATGGAGGTTTCAAGTTGAGAATATGTAATCCTAGAAGTGTGTGCATTTTTGTTTTTTTTGTAGGATTGTAAGACTCATCTAATGGCTTTTGTTTGATTGTGGAAGTTTATGAATTTTGAATGTTGTTTGGGATGGATTAAGACTAGTTATTCTTTGGAGTTTAACTTGTGATCTTTGTGTATTTGTAGAGGTTTTAGGCTAAGAACATGTAATCTTGGAAGCATGTTGATTTTCATTGTTTTGTAAGACTGTTACTCATTTCTTTGTTTCGTAGGATTGTAAGATTTTCTTTGTTTTGTAGGATTTGTAGGATTCACCTTATGGTTTTTGTTTTCTTCTAGGATGTTGTTTGGAGACGATGTTGGAAATATTGTTAAAGATGTTGTGTTGGAGATGTTGAAAGTTCTTTCTTCTATGTACCTGTGAAGACATATTTCTTTTGTAAACCATTTTGCCAACTTTTCTCTATTTTGTGTAATAAAGAATACAATCGATTTCGTTTGTTTGTTTTATTTCTTATGTGAATATTTTTGAGTTGCTTAATAATGTTATATATTTTAGGTTATTCATATCAAATTAAAAAAAAGTTAAAAAAATAAAAATAAAAAAATGACAATCTCCCGACGTTTTTCGTCGGGAGTTTCTATATCTTCCGACGGTTGGTAAGCCATCGGGAGCTCGAAGAACTCCCGATAATGTCTATACATGCGTCGGGATTTCCAAACTCCCAACGCCGTACAATAAGTATCGAGAGTTTGACAGTCCATGTTTCCATGTCGAGAGTTGTACTCCCGACGGGCATATCCCGACCAAACTCCTGACAACAAGTTTTTTGTTGGAATTGGATCTTTCGACACATATTTTACTATATTCCAGCAATTTGAAGAGTCAGACAAGAGGTGTTTTCTTGTAGTGTTTCTTTTAATTGCGTCTTTAGCCATTCAACAAAATTTCACAATTCTATAAGGACTAAATAAATCTACTATTTTTTATTTTCCAACATATTGCTGTGGTTCTGCAAATTCTTTTTTGGTAGCTTATTGGGTTGACTTTTAGTCAAACATGTGTCCGTGTTGTGCAGAGATGGTTTTTTGTTAGTTAAAAATAATTATATTTGTAATTCCGAAAATGGGCTAATGCAAAATAGAACCAACCAAACCAAGCCCCTAAGCAACTTTTTTTTTTTTTTGTTCAAAGAAAATCAATTCAGCTAACTAGCATAAAATTAAACTAATTTAATTTGAGAAAATAACCGACCAATTCCACAAAATTATAGTTCTTTTTTCAATATAAAAAATTCAAGCCACAAAATGAGCTTTCAAATAAAATATTAAACTCACAAAATTTTGAGAAGATTATTTTTATAGTTATTTGAAGGAAAAAGTACAATATTTTAGAAAATAAATATGCTCAGATTTATTAGTAATTATAACAGATTTTTCATTTTAATTTTAGTATATGTATATGTGAGAGACTCGAGTCTTCTTTCTTTTTCCTTATACTTTTAATTTTTTAGGATTTAGTCTTACTAAAATAAATTGGGTTAAAACATAAGATTCATATGTTCGGATTCGACCGTCATCAGCTTTCTGTCCCATCATGATTAATTATGCCTTTCACCTAGATGCGCCCACCAAGTTGCACCGGCTCTATGCGGCAATCCTTCTTCAGCAGATGTTTGCGAACACAAATCACCGCAAAGCCTTGTGGTAATGTTGTGCTCGTCCGTTGATTTCTTGTGACCGCGCTTTTCGCCTTGTGTCAACGCATATTCTGCATAAAAACACAAAAGTTAACTAATTATATGCGATGAGCGCATGCGACCGCAATGTTATAAACTTAATGCTTTTGGATGCAATTTAACATATTTTATCAACGCAAATCTTCATTGTTTAATAACTTAACACTGTAATAACGTGCATTTCTGCCTGTTATCACACCCCCAAATTTAAACAATGCTTATCCTCAAGCATAAGCTAAAGATTTCTTTTAGCAAGTCAACCGCAATTCTCTTTTCCTAGATTTCTCAAGGATACTTTATTCAAATCCTATATAACAAAATTTCCTCAATTCTTATTCATATCTCCTCTTAAAATATTTCTAAGACCTAGGGACGCTAGTTTAACCTTCAAAAGGACTTTACTAAATTCCAGGACACCGCATGATTTATTTCAAAAAGAAAACATTTCCACCCGGGTTTCAATTTTATCCTTGCATATTTTTTGAATTATTTTTTTTTTCTGACATTGCGCTGACCCAAGTGTCTTGCCTTCATTTTGGCTTGCCCCCATGTGTGTCATGCGGACATCCAACTACGAGCAATGCTCTTTCTCATACTAAACTCATACCTTCTTGGCAGCAGAGTTACGATCATTGTATTTATGCGTTGATCCTGGTGACTTACTTTAATTTTGGCTTGCCCTCACGTGTGTCATGCGGACATCCAACTACGGGTAAGTGCCCTTCACAACTTAATTCTTATCAACATGGGTTTCCCCATTGCGTTGACAGTGGAGTTGTTATTCTCAATTTTTTTTTTCTAAAGCTAAAAATAGCAAGGTCGAAAATAAAAATATCACCCCCAAATTTAAAATACGGCAATGTCCACATTGCCAAAAGATTGAAAGAAGTCATGCGATGTTCTTAGGAAACTACGTAAAGAGAGTTTGAAAGAAAGCTAGCAGACCTCTAACTTCTAGAAATGTTTCATGAGCTGACTTTTCTAAGTTGATTCTAGTATATATGAAAAAAAAATAGAAACATGTGTTTCATCATTGAAATCATAATTGGAAAAGAGACAGCATGCGGTGACTTACTAAATTTCTCAATGTAAAATGATTGCGGTAATCAAAGAGGATGCGGTGATCAAACTTTTAAAATTAAAATGCGATGCGGTAGTGCAAAATTTGGAATAAAGTCAAGGAAGAATACAACCCCCAAATTGTTGCCCGCATTGTTTGTTGACGCATTCTTCTGTGCGGCGATCTATCTTCTTTGGGATTGT
>NC_052359.1:83261777-83307277 GCF_009727055.1 Benincasa hispida
GCTAACAAAATATAATTTTTACCATTCGATGGAGGGAATGGCCCCATGAAGTCGATACCCCACACGTCGAACAACTCAAGCTCCAAGATAATGTTCATAGGCATTGCATGTTTCCATGAAATGTTACCTGTGCGTTGGCACCGAACACACTTCATCACATTGTCAGCTGCATCCTTAAACAGTGTTGGCCAGTAGAATCCACTCTATAATACTTTAGCTGCGGTGCGTTATCCTCCAAAGTGCCAACCATATGGTGAGTCGTGACATTGCGATAATATGCATTGTTGAGCAGCATTTGGTACACATAGTCGCAGAATCTAGTCTGTCCCCCTTTTGTACAAATTTGTCTCATCCCTGAAATATGATTTGCATTCGTACTTGAGCCTCCTCTTCTAGTGGTCAGTATAATCTTTTGGAAATTGCTCGTAAATCAGATAATTGACTATGTCAGCGTACCATGGCAACTCTTCAATATGGAACAGTTGCTCATCTGGGAACACCGCACTCACATCTGACTCATTGCGGTCAACCTCAGGATTTTCCAATCTGGACAAGTGATCTGCAACTTGGTTCTCTGTCCCTTTACGATTAATTATTTCTATGTCAAATTCCTGGAGGAGAAGAACCCATCTGATCAACCTTGGTTTCGTATCCTTCTTTGTCATTAAATACTTTATCGTCGAATGATCAGTGTGGATTAGTACTTTTGTTCCCAGCAGATATGCTCTAAATTTTTCCAACGCAAAAATTACTGCAAGTAGCTCCTTTTCTATGGTGGTGTAATTAGTCTAAGCAGGATTCAGCGTCTTACTCGCATATGTAAGATTGTCTTTTTCTTTTGTGCCAGAGTTGCTCCCATCGCATATTGATAACAGGCAGAAATGCACATTATCATAGTTCTAAGTTCTTAAATAATGATGAATTGCGTTGATGAAATATGTTAAATTGCATCCATTAAGCATAAATTTTATAATATTGCGGTCGCATACGTCCAACGCATTAGAACAGTTGATCTTTATATTTTTGTGCAGAATATGCATTAACGCAATGCAAAGATTGTGATCATAGGAATTCATTGGTCGAGCGCAACTTCACCACAAGGCTTTGCATTAATCGAGCTCGCACACATTTGCCCGAGAAGGATCGTCGCAACTTGGTCAGCGCAACATGGTGGATGCATCCGGGTGAAAGGATAATTAAGAGCGATGGAACAGAAAACTAATGATAGTCGGATCCAAATTAAGTTGATAGACGATAACGGTCACAAAGTACATCAGCTTTATCGGTGACAATTATCCGCCGCATCAGTCGGGAATTAAAGTTGTCCCATCTGTACAACCAGGAGAGAGAAGCCGCCTTTCACTATGGATGCTCTATAACTACCAAGGGCATTCTTTAGAGAAGAGATTAAGCAGTCGATTGATTTACAACTTTTATAAGTTCACGCCTCTATCCATAGTTTTCTTTCATTTTAAGGCGGATGCAAGGAAGAAAGTTGTGCCGGTAGATCGTTCCGGTAAGCTTGGGAAATCACTGGAAGCTCCAAGACAGAGAAAGGGTCGACGCCTGCGGAAGCAGGAACATCTTTTGATAAGAATAGAGATTCCAGTGTAAAAAGCCTCAATCAGTAAGGAATTGCTATCGGGCTCTCTACCTTTAACTTTCATTGACATTTTGTACTCAACTCATTTATAAGAATGGAATTTCTGTCTCTATATCTGTTCACTCTCTGTTATTCACACATGAGTAGCTAAATTAGTTGAATGGGTTGAGAAGCATTTAGCTAGCACAACTAGGGAATCTTCATTCTTTGCGATTATCTTGTTTATGTATGCTTCATTAGAGATACTCAGGAGGGTAGTCTAAGGATAGGATCTAGACTTGGGAAGGTCAGGTTAGAATCTAGACTTGGAAGAGCTAGATTAGAATGCATAAATGAGAGATAGGCGCTTAGGAATGAGCACTATTTTTTATCAATGCATCGCATGCATCTTAGCAATAAGATATGATTGTATGTGGTCACCTTGCTTTCATGCATTTTGCATCAACACATAGGACAAGTGTAGAGACTTAGGGATAAGCTCTATGGACACTTTGCATTCAACACATGCGTCCTAGACTTAGGAGCATCGAATTTACATTGGAAAATGACTTGTTGTGTATGGTTGTAACATGATCGCATAATCTGACTCATTCCCGAGTAACGCTAGCTAAAGATCTTCTCAATTCATTCATCGCATACCCATTGCATCTATCAATGCAACTGTCTTTCTCAAAACCGCCGCCTTTATTCATTTCTTTTTCATCAATGCAACAACACACCCAACACTTTATTTATTTACTTGTTACCACAAAGTTTTCATAAAAATTACCAACGCAATCTATTTTCACAAGTCCCTGTGTTCGACCCTGGACTTACCAAGAAACTCAGAGGAATTTACACTTGGATTCCACTGGGGAAACTTGAGTGCACAACGCAATTGCATCAACGCAGAACATCCATATTTGCACCACATAAAACCAAGCATCACATACCCGCTTGCATCGCACATTAATTCAAAAGGAAGTGTCCAATCAGGTGCGATTAACACGGGCGCGGTTGTCAGTACATTCTTCAAAATCCTAAATGTGTTGAGGTAATTGTTGTCAAAATCAAATTTTTGTCAGCCTCCATCAACGCACTCAGCGATCGTGCTATTTTCGAAAAGTCCATGACAAAGTGTCTATAGAATCCAGTATGGCCCAAGAAACTTTTTACAGCCTTCACACTTGTTGAAGGTGGGACTTTTTCAATTGCTTCTATTTTTGCTTTATCCACCACCAACCCATCTCGAGAAACCTTGTGCCCCAACACGATGCCCTTCTTTACCATAAAATGGAATTTTTCCCAGTTAAGAACGAGATTCGTCTCCTCACATCTTTTCAGTATCTTCTCCAGGTTGGCAAGACAAACTTCATAGGTATGCCCATAGACAAAGAAGTCTTCCATGAAGATTTCAATAGAGTCCTCAAGATAGTCTAAAAAGATAGCCATCATGCACCTTTGGAACGTGCTTAGCGCATTGCATAGGCCGAACGACATGTGGCGAAAAGCAAAAGTCCCATATGGGCAGGTGAATGTGGTCTTGTCCTGGTCTTCTAAAGCAATCATAATCTGGTTATACCCGACATAGCCATCCAAAAAGCAGTAGAAGTCATTTTTGGCTAGACGGTCTAACATTTGGTCAATGAATGGTAAGGGGAAATGATCTTTCTTTGTGGCCGCAGTCAGCTTGCGGTAGTCCATGCAAATCCGCCACCCTGTAACAGTCCTTTGCTGTGAACCCCAAATCCTAATTTCTCTACTTGAGTATGTTGCCTATTGAGATTAGTGTGATGAGTAGGTTGATGTGGAAACTAGTGTGGAATGGTAGAGAAAAGAATGGAAATTAGAAGGAAAGAGGAAATTTGGAAGGTTGACTTTTAGGGAAAATTTGGAAATTTTGGCTAAATATAGAATTTTTTGTGGGATGCGTTGGATGATGGATGCGTTGGATGCGTGGATGCATTGGATGATAGATGCGTTGGATGCGTTAGATGCATTGGTAAAGGAAGTAAAATGGAATGGCACGAGGGCTGGAGGGTGGCATGTGTCGAGCAACTTCGGCCAAATGCCCAGCCATGCGTCGAGCAGCCTCGGCCAACTCCCATGCCATACATCGAGTAGTCTCGGCCAGACACCCTGCCAATGTGTCGAGCGAACATGCTCGTGCGTTGAGCGTACTGTCGAACGGCCACGCCGTACGTCGAAGTGTCCTATCATGCGGCCGACCGAGCGAGCGATGGCCAGCACATGCCGCACGCCCATGCATCGATGTACCCAGCCCATGCGTCTAAGCACCCGAACAAGTATCAAGGCACCGTGCGCAGCCTATGTGGCCAAGCATGCCCATGCATCCAGCGGCCAGCCCATGCAGCGCACCTATGCGTTGGTGGCCAGCACCATGCGTCCATGCCAAGCAAGTCGTGCGAGTGAGCCATGCGTCGAGGATGGTGATGGTTAGCTCCTTGCAATGGCTAACTTGAATTGTAATGATAGTGAATTGTCTTACTATGCGTTGAGTAGAGGCTATGCGTTGTTTATGGACTACGCGTTGAGCATCCAAGAGTTGGATGCATACAAGGGTGAGGTCACATAGAAAACGTCATCAAAACCATGTGTCTCCTTGGGAGGAAATCCTTAAGCCTTAAGAATTTGAGGTGGTGGCATCAGATTGGAGGCCCATGCATTGGCAACGTGGGAAGAAGACACTTAGCTTGCGATGACCACAACATTGCATTGATGGGATGAGAAGGAGACACTTGGCCATGCAGCCAAGTAGGTGGTGTCAACTCCGGAGAAGGTTTGGACACCTATTAATAGAGCCATGAGACTTCATTTTTAGATCACAATTCAGAAATACCATAAAAAGAGTGGGAGAATGGAGCAAACCTTGCATTGGAGCCAACTTGGGACGAGGATTTCTCCCAATTTACTCATGCATTTGGAGTGATTTCAAATCCACCTGAAAGCTCTGAAAGTCTAGTTTTCAAGGTAGGGCTTCCAGAAGAAAATTTTGAAGGGAACAAGCTGGAAACTAAGAATAAGACAGAAGGGTCAGGCTGTCGAATCAGTTTGGGTCAGTCTTGAAGATTCTGTGATTCCGGCCAAACCACGAGAATTTATGAGCTCAAATTAGAGTAATCTTCCTGAGACATTTTAGAACATGTTTTTAGAAGGAAGCATCTTAAATTAAGGTCCATAACTATGAGTAATCTAAGCTGTAAGTTGAATCTGGATTCTAGGGGTGAAAAGGGAGCCCGAGGTAGAAAAGGGAGCTACTAGAGTGAAAAGTTCCTAAGCAATCAAGGTGAATGGCTAAAAAGTTTTGACTTAAACATTTTCTTAAATGTTTGATTACAACGTGTTATAGAAAGTATGTTTTAAAGAAGAATATTCTCATGCCAGTAAGTTTTACAAAGTGATTTCCAAGCAAGCTATGAATTATGTTTTAAATGCATGCATGAGTGAGAAGTTTGTTAAAAAGCTATTTATATGTACAGCATGTGTTAGTACCTTTAAATCCATATTTTTATATGTGTTATACTTTACATGCTTTAAAGAGAAAGTCATTTATTACTATTTTTACTTCAAACGCGATACCGAAGGACATTTGAGAAGGTATCTGCCCAACTAGATACTAAAGGACATTTGAGAAGGTATCTATTGGTACTGAAGGACGTTTGAGAAGGTACCAAACCAACCAGATACTGAAGGATGTTTGAGAAGGTATCTGAGCAGAAGTACCTAAGGTATTACCGTACTTAGTATGGCCATGTGCACATAGGTAGAGTCGGAGATTGAACGAAAGGGTTCTCTCTTGACTAGTAGTTGGTGTTGGGATTGTTTTATCCCCAGTAAGGGTTATTCTCAACTGAGAAATAGTTTTACTGTTTTATGATTAAAACAGCTTTATATGTTCTATGCTTGGAAAATGTTTATACTGTAGTACAAGTACTGTAGAAGCTTATATTTCAGTGAAACTCTTTATTGAGATTTTGCATGAGAATCAATTATCTTTCTTAAGTCACTCACTGGGCGCAAGCTCACCCCGTTTTCAAATGTTTTCTTCCCCCCCTAGGTAGCGGTCAAATCCTCTGAAGATAGCTCTGCATCTGCTCTGCCACTAAAGGAATAAGAGATTTGTAACCCGTCGATTTAAGTGGTTACTATTAATATTGTACACATGTTACTGTTGTTCATATAGGGACTAGAGTTTTTGGGTTTTGGGACTTGTGAATCTAGTGTTTTAATGACTCTAAATATGTTATGTTTCTGAATTAATAAATTTTGGCCAAAAGACATTTCGCTGTATATAAGTTATATTTTGGTATCAGAGTTATTCCACAAGAATTATTAGGCAGTAAGTGTCAGCCAAAGGGTTGATAACTGCTGCAGTCACACCCTTCTCTAGGCTAAGAGGGTGCTCTGGGGCGGGGTGTGACATTTGCGGTATCAGCTCATTATTTTCATTCGGGACTATTGTCATGCCACCCTTTTTTGGCATACACTGCACGGGGCTGACCCACATACTGTCTTCTATCGGATAAATAATACCAGCATCTAACCACTTAATGATCTCCTTTTTAACGACTTCTTTCATCGCATGGTTGAGTCTGCGCTGATGTTCAATCGTTGCCTTGTGGTTTTCTTCAAGACGAATTCGGTGCATACAGTACGTTGGGCTAATTCCTCGAATGTCTGCGAGCATCCAGCTGATTGCTCGCACATGTTTCCTCAGAATGCTCATCAACGCATTCTCCTGGTCTTCATTAAGTTCTGAGGAAATTATTAGGCAGCTTCTCATTCTGCCCCAAAAATGTGTACTTTAAGCGGTTCGGCAGGGTCTTTAATTCCATTGTTGGTGGTTCTACTAGGGACAGTTGCGTTGTTTTTCTTTCTTCTTTTTCTATTGCCTCTTCTTCTTAGGTTGCGAACATCTCAACTTCCTTGTTTTTTTTATAATCGCATTACATGCAGCAATGGATGCGCTTACATCCTCTTCTTCATTCTCTTCGTCAAGCTTTTCTTCTTCAGTCAAATTCTGGTCGTTGTCTGAGTCATGCAGGTCTTCTTCGTCAAGAAACTTCATTGCACAAATAATGTTGAACTTGAGCTTCTGTCCATTTATGCTCAAAGTGATCTCCCCTTTATGCACATCAATCTGGGAACGACATGTTGATAAAAATGGTCGCCCCAGGATGATGGGAACATCTTTGTCGGCTTCGTAATCCAAGATGATGAAGTTGGCTAGTAGAATAAATTTGTCGATGGTGATCAATACGTCATTCACCTTCCCCTCTAGATACACCAAAGATCTATCTGCAAGTTAGAGAGTCACAGTTATGGGCGTAAGTTGCCTCACATTCGGCTACTTAAAGATCGATAGAGGCATCATGTTGATGCTGGCTCCAAGGTCACACAAGGCTTGCCCGATGTAGAGTCCTCCTATGGAGCAAGGTATAGTAAAGCTCCTAAGATCGCTCATCTTCGGTGGAATTATTGATTTTGAACTTTGTGTTAAAGCCACTGTGGCCAACTTACCAGTGCCCCTCTTCTTGGTTACCATATCCTTCATAAACTTCGCGTATGTAGGCATCTCCTCAATCGCTTCACTATACGAAATATTAATATGTAATTGTTTTAACATAGACAGGAAACGTTGGTACTGTACTTCGTCATTCTTTTTCTTTCTGAGTCTCTACGGGAAGGGTGGTAACTGTACTCTCACGGTCCTCTTTTCTGTTGGCTTAGAGGTGGACGCAACTTCTGGCTCTATTACTTCTTTTTCTCCTTTTTCTTCTTCTTGGTTCACCACAATTTCAGGTTCCAACGCAATAGAAATTGTTCGGCTAGGCTTCATTCTTTCTCTCTCCACAATTTTTCCATTCCGCAATGTCACACTTGACATTACTCTTTACCTGATCCCCCTGGGTTGCGTGGGAGTTCTGTTGAACTCGGAAGCGCCCCTTCTTTTTGTGCCACAAATTGGAAATTCTGCTGCTGATTCTTCCATGCAAAGTTGGGGTGGTTTCTCCACCCAGGGTTGTAGGTATTAGAAAATTTATTATTTTTCACAAAGTAAATAGACTGTAAGTTCTGTGGCCATTCTTCCATTTCGTGTCCGTCACCGCAAGTTGCACACCTTGCGGTGTTTTGACTCATTGCATTGACTTGCCCATTTTTCGATGTTGGGCTGCTGATCACAATTCCCTGGATTAAGTTCATCATTGCGGTCATCTGATTTTGTAGTGAAGCAATAGTACCATTACTTGCGTCGTTATCCTTAATTCTCAATCTCTGATCACTCTCTCTCCAATCCTCGTGATTTTTAGAGATGCGATCCAAGATGTTCTTAGCCCCATCATACGTTTTGTCAAGCAGACCACCAGGGGATGCCGCATTGGCAGCGGTCTGTGAAGTGGGATTCAAACCGTGATAAAAGATTTTCATCTGAAGACAGTCTGGTAATCCATTGTGTGGACAGTCCCCAGACTAAATTTTTAAACCTCGCCCAAGCATCGTTGAGCGATTCGTCCATGTCTTGTTAAAAATTGGTTATGAGTTTCCTTCGTCTAGCATTCTCAGTAGGTGGAAAATATTTCTTTATAAATTTCTCTACGATCTGTTCCCATGAAGTGATCTGTCCCGGCTCGAGGGAATACGCCCATTTTCTTGCCTGATCATAAAGAGAAAATGGAAACAAAGTTAGTCGAACTTCTTTGACAGAGATGTTCGGAAACACAAAAGTATTGCAGATTTCTATAAAGCTACGGAGGTGGGCATGCGGGTCCTCACCACGCCGTCCTCCGAATTGTCCTGAAGTCTGGATCATTTGCAGCATCACCGGCTTCATTTCAAATCAGCTTCCATCAAGGGCAGGCCTCATGATTCTTGGAGAAAAATCGCAGAAGTTTGGCGATGTATATTTCCTAATGGGCTTATTGCAATCGTTTTTCAGAAGGATTGGATTCGCCATGACGTTGTTTTCGTTTGGTGCTCCATTTCCAGGCTGCTCCACCATATCTTCTTTATCTGACTATTGTGGTTGGCAACTGTTTCTTAGTCTCCATCGAAACGTTCTCTCAATCTCTGAGTCGTAAGTCGCCAGAGATTGAGAGTCTGCAAAGAAATCAAAAAATTACTGTTAGCACATTGATTTTCCGAAGTCCCCGGCAACGATACCAAAAACTTGATGTGTTATTTTATGATGTGGAATTATGGATGAAATGTGATGATGAAAATGCGTTGAGCACTCAAGTTTTCTCAGTGAAATCCAAGTGTAAACCCCATTGAGTTTCCTGGAAAGTCCAGGGTCGAACTCAAGGATTTGGGAAAGCAATATGCGGTGGTAATTTTCAGAAGACTTTGCGTCAACCAGTAACTCAAATAGTTGTTTGGTTTGTTGTTTGTGGTAATGAAAAATAAAAAAAAATGTGCCAGAGTTTCGAAAAGAGTTGATAAAGTGGAAGATACGATGAGTATGCAGTGAATAGGTTGAGAAGGGTTTCGGCTAACACTTCCTAGGATGCGTTCATACTTTGCAATCATGCAACTCACATACAATAATAAACCATCTCTCGATGCGAATGCTACGGCTTCTAAAGCTCGAACGCATGCGATATATGTGATAAGTCTATAGGACTTACACATAAACCTCTATTCTTATTTATGTAATGACACAATGACACACACAAATAAGGCGACTACATAATATTATAACCTATCTCTAGGATGCATGCGATGCGTGTCGGCAAACAGAGCTTATTTCTAAGTCCCTTATCTCTTGTTTATGCAGTTCTAATCTTGCTCTCTTGAGTCTAGATTCTAACCTAGCTCTCTAAATTCTTAGGTTCTTTCCTTAGACTCTCTCTCGAGTAGCTCTAAAGGGATGTTGGGCACAGCATAAAACAAGACAATTGGAAGCAATGAAGATCCTAAGTCATGTTAGCATAGTTCTTCTCAACCCATTCCATAAGTTTAGTCACTCATGCATGCTAAGAGAGTGAATAGATGTAGATAAAGAACTTCCATTGTATAAATATAAAGTTGAAGTACAAAATAACAATGCAAGAAGAGAATAAAGAGCCTGGTAGCAATCTCTTGCTTCCCAGGCTTTTACACTGTCTTTTCTACTCTTGTTCAAAAAATAATCTCGCTCTCATGAGAGTCAGCCCGCTCTCTGCTTTCTATGCCTCCGGGTTCTCTTTCGAGTTGCCATGAGCGATCTTCTGGTGTCTCGGCTCTTCTCTTGCTCTGCCTTAAAATAAAAAAGGAAAGTATGGACAAGGCTAAACTATGGAGTATGGAGAAATTTTTCTAAGTATCCAAACTCGTGAACCGGTGAACTAGTTAACCCCTTTTTTGAAGGATGCCCTTGGTATTTATAGAGCTTCGGGGCGAAGGGCGGTTTCTCTCTTATGATTGCACAGATGGGATGGCTTTAATTCCCTGACTGATGCTTTGAATATTTGTCATCGAAAAGCTGAATGTACTTGTTATCATTAGCGGCTGTCAACTTAATTCGGATTCGACCGTCATCAACTTTCTATCCCATCGTGATTAATTATGCCTTTCACCTAGATGCGCCCACCAAGTTGCACCGTCTCTATGCGGCAATTCTTCTTCGGCAGATGTTTGCGAACACAAATCACTGCAAAGTCTTGCAATAATGCTGTGCTCATTTGTTGATTTCTTGTAATCGCGCCTTTCACCTTGCGTCAACGCATATTCTGCATAAAAACACAAAAGTTAACTGTTTCTATGCGATAAACGCAGTAATGCTTTTGGATGCAATCTAACATATTTTATCAACACAAACCTTCATTGTTTAATAACTTAGCATTGTAATAATGTGCATTTCTGCCTGTTATCAATGTCCTAAAACTCGTGCTTTGTAACTATTAATATCTTCTATTTGACAATAAAGTTGTTATTGTGGTTGTTCAGTAAAAATGTTATTGAATATATGTGAATTGCACTTTTTTAACCCTAAATCCAATAAACTATGAACCCCTGATTATAGGATGAATATTTGAACTTTATGTGGAGACATAAAAGTGGATCAAGTTCGTGTAAATCCAAAAAGGTTTATAGTATAGGGATAAGGCTGGATACCTTATCTTAGGGACACTATGGATGCGAACACTTTGTATTTGATAAAAACGATGTGATCCTGAATTGTTCATGTGAAGATATTCGAGTTGGGGCATCATACGAAATGAGTTTGCATAAGACTGGACCACGAAATAGTCACTTTTACTTTATAACATCGTTTACTAATAAGACTCAATTTGATGACATGGGTAACTTGATCTTAATCCTAAGCTAACTATGAACTCCTGTATATTCGGGATTATCCTTTAATTTGCATGAGTGAGAGTGGCTCAACATCGTCGACTCAATAAGCCTTCCATTTTAAGGGTAAGACTGGGTAGGTAGCTGGGGACATAATCCTACAAGATGGAATTCACTCCTACCCGACTCTAGGGATAGTAGATAGGTTTTTCTCTATAAGTGCTGACTCTAGATCTTGAACGAGGGGCCCTTCCCTCTCATTGGCTCGAGAGGGACTCGGTTTGGTGGTTGGTTCACAAACCAATTATTCATTAGAGAATCAATAGAATTTAAGGAGCATGATGTAATTACAAGGGTAAATGGTAATTTTGACCCAACTGTAAATACAAACAACCTGTGAAGGATCAACTTACTAATCATGGTTAAATCAAGTGAACGAAAATATATATACAGTGAGGAGATTGCAACTACTGGACTTTAGTAGACTGTTCCGATAGTTAAATAATGTTGGTTAATTAGGTTAAAGAGTTTAGTCGGTTAATCTTGAATCATTGGAGCTTATGATCCGTAGGTCTATTAGGTACCCATGCTAGCTCATATTGGACCAAACCTTAGGACAATGTGATAAGAAAATTTGAAATGTTCAAATTCGACTTAGGGAGTTATAGTTAATTATATGTGATATAATTAACACAACCATATAGTTCAATAGTTGAATTAAAAGAAATTGGAGAGTTGTAAATATTTAAATATGATTTAAATATTGTAAACATGAGGGGGATTCATGTTTGGGATTGGTGCTTTATTACTTTAATATTTGATATTAAATTAATTTGATTAATTAAATTGTTTAATTAATTATCTAAAATTAATTATTAGAATTTATTTTATTTAAAATTAGTTTTAAAAGAAATGAATTTCATTTAAAATTAAAATTTGGATTTGTGAAAGGCAAATTAAAATTAAAATTCATTTTAAAATTGATTTTGTGAAAATCAATTAGGGTTAGTGGGAAAATCCTAAATTTTCCACTAACTTTATCACTTCAATCACATTTATGTATGTTGTTTTGGTGTCAATCCCTGATGCAATATTGATTGCATGAATTTCTCGATAAATAAGAGAATAGCTTCATGCAAATTGGAAATTTGAACAAGTTTTTGTTCTTTGAATTTCATACACCAAAACCCTCAATACCTCAAAATTCCCTTCAATTTCATTATAATTGGATCTCATAATCCCTTTTAAAGCCGAAGAATAACAGGGAAGACTCTAGCAGTGGTCCACAACGTGTTCGTGAATCTGAATTACACAAAAGATTGGAGAAATTTTGAGTTCAACAAAGGTTGTTTTCTTAAACCCTAACTTTTATTATGAATATGCATGCTTGATCCTCAAAATTAATGTAGTTAGAGTGCTTAAGATCAAAATCGCTTCTGCATGCTTATAGTTAACTCTTTTAGATGCTTGCTCTCAAGACAAATTAATAATTAGACCATCACTACCTAAAGTGGTAACTGGATCACCTGCATTTTTAGAAAGAATTCATGGTGAAATATGTGGATCTATTAACTCACCAAGTGGACCATTTTGATATTTTACGGTATTAATAGATGCATCCAGTAGATGATAACACATGTACTTATTATCAAGTCGAAATCTTGCATTTGCAAGATTACTTGCTCAAATAATTAAGTTAAGAGCACAATTTCCTAATTATATAATTAAGACCATTCATCTTGATAGTGCTGGTGAATTTACATCCCAAGATTTTGATAATTAATGTATGTCAATTTGGATAAGTTTGAACATCCTGTAACTCATGTTCATACACAAAATGATTTAGTAGAATCATTTATAAAATATTTGTAATTAATTGCAAAACCATTGCTTATGAGAGCTAAGCTTTCTACATTTGTATGGGGACATACTATTTTGCATGCAGTGTCACTTGTACGCATTAGACTAGTAGCTTATCGTAAGTAATCGCCATTACAATTAGTTATGGCCATGAGCCAAATATTTCTCAGTATATGTTCCAATTACTCTACCACAACGTACTAAGTGAGTTCTTAAAGGAAGTTAAGAATATATATTGGATATGACTCTCCATCAATTATCAAATAGCTTGAACCCCTAACGGATGATGTATTTACTGCACGATTTACTGATTGTCATTTTAATGAGATAAATTTTCCAACATTAAGGGGAGGAATTTAGAAGTTGGAAAAAGAAATTACATAGAATGCCTCGTTAATGTCTCATTTAGACCCCATACAGATCAATGTAAACTTGAAGTTCGAAAAATAATTCATTTGAAAAATATAGCAAATCAATTACTAAATGCATTTATAGATGCAAAGAAAGTAATTAAGTCACATATACCAGCTAAAAATGTCCCATCGAAAATTGATATACAAAACACAGCAAGTTGTCACTAATGAGTCTGGAACACGCCAGAAGCGTGGTAGACCAGTGGGTTCCAAAGATAAAAATCATCGGAAAAGAAAAATTGACAGTAGTAAAAAAGACTTGGTTGAGGATATAAATATTCATGAAGAAACCCTGGACATGACTGATAGTCGAATTAGTGAAGAATGTGAAATACCTAAAAATAATAATGAGATTTCAATAAACTATGTCATGACAAGAAAAAGATAGAATTGGACTCATGTAGTTATTGACAACATTTTTACGTATAATGTTGCTCTTGATATTATATCTAAAATGAGAATTCTAAACCAAAATCTGTTGAAAAATGTCAACATAGAAAAGATTGGTTTTAGTGGAAAGAAGCAATCGAGGCAGAATTAAACTCACTTTCAAAATTTCAGGTGGTTTTTTGATAAATAATTCAAACATCAGAATGTGTCAAACCTGTGGGACATAAATGAGTATTTTTTAGAAAGATAAATGAAAATAAGGTCACAAGATATAAAGCAAGACTAGTTGTACAAGGTTTCTGACAAAGACTTGGTATTGATTATGAGGAGACATATTCCCCAATGGTGGATGCAATTACACTAAGATATTTAATTGGTCTGACTGTGTATGAAAGTCTAGATATGCATCTCATGGATATAGTCACAACATATTTATATGGGTCTTGTTTGCCTCGTGATTTGTATCTTAAAGTGCATATAAATAAGGGTGAAAAGTGAGGTTAAGATAGATGAAAATGAATGATGAATCACTTCTCTAGGTGAGAAGATTAGGCGTGCATTAAGATGATGTGTTGCACTTTATATAATGCGTACAAGTTTTTCCTAAATCAGATCCAAGTATAAATCTAACTCAGGTTTCCGGTAAGTCTAGGATCAAACACATGGATTTTATGACAAACTAACGCAGGTTTTGCATTGCTTCAGTTGCAGAAAGATCCTAGATAAATGCGAGAGAGGTTTATTTACACTATTCTCAATTCACGCATACAAGAAAACATAAGAGTTCCAGTGAAACAGGGGGATTTATGGATGAGTGATGCTAGATGCTTTGGATATGCGTTGATTCCAAGTAAGATGAACATGTGTGAGAAGGTGTAAGGGTGAAGTGAAGATGATAAGAATGCTTGTTTACAAACCAAGTGTATGTTGCGTGTTAGGTTTCTGTTCCTCAGATCATATTATTCAACATTTCTCAATGCAAATGTCACATATATTCCTATCTCTAGGGTGCATGCATTGGTCGCGGAAAGTAGTAAAACACAAGTATTTTTCTCTAAATATACTGTGCGTTCTAACTCAATGTGTTCACTAGTTATCCTATTCTCTCTAATAGTTTAACTAATTTATAACTTCAACCAAGTGATCAAGATGATTAAAGCTTGAAATTTAAGTATGCAAGAAGTCAGGAATGTGTCAATCACATACAATAGAATGTAAAGAGAGAGACAAGAGTGGATTAAACAAATGTAATATTGAATTTTGAAGATAGAAATTGTTTTTACAACAATCACACTTAATCGCATAAAATGGAAAACGGAAATAAAATGAAAGAAAAGGAAGAAGTCAAGCCATAGAGTTCAATCTATTGTCCTTTTTGGATTGATTTAAATGCGTGTGCAACTAACTTTGTGAAGAAATGATGAAGAATTCTCTCTCGAGCTTGGTTTTCAACAACTCTCCTTGATCAATAATGATAATGGTTTTTTTTCTTCTATCTCCATCTTGCAACGGTAGAGCAACTACGATCTAAGTTCTATGGTTTCTCTAAGTATGGTATCCTCTTTTCTTTGACTGCAAATTTGTTTATTTATAGGCGTTTTTCTCATCAACTTGTAATAAGACATCATTAATTTCCATGTCCAGGTCAGTCGCCTACCAGTCCAGATACTTTTCAGACACCGACAGTCAGATGCCCATACTTTCAAGTGGTGATTTAATAAAAAAAAAGAAAAAAAAGAAGAAAAAAAAAAGTGTAAGCCGATATATCTTTTCTGTGTTGGACAACTTTGGATGCATGCCCTTGCATTAGCTTGGCCTGCAACACTTAATGAATTTTCTTGAAATCCTTTAATAAGATGTGTTAGTGAAGCAATTTTAACAAGAAGTATGTTTTTGCAAGAGTTAGCGATGTGTTTAAAGAATTTCATGCGTTTTCCTTTAAGATGAATGTGTTTTTATCATTAAGAATCCTAATTGTTCTAACTTTTAAAAGAAAATAACTTGTATTTCTACACGTTATCTGGTCTCTTGATAATAATATTTATATGAGAATCCCAGATGGATACCTAAAATATATAAATCAAATTCTTGGGAATTGTATTCAATAATATTATAGAGATCGCTATATGGATTGAAACAATCAGAGCGGGTTAATCACTTGAGTGGATATTGAAAGAACCGGTGGAGGTCCTTGAATGGAAACAGAAAACAGACCCAAATCCCAATTTTACAAAATCAATAGAAACAATATGCCTTAATCAACATTTACAGCATGCATTTATGAAATTAAGAAAAGAAAAATAAGGAGACGAAAAACAAACCCTTGAAGATCAAATCTTCTTCCTGTGAATCCTTTTCTTCGGAATTGCAACGAACTCAAAACCTTGAATGGTCACCACCACTTGGTTTCCTCTATATTCTCTGGGATGAGAATCCATGATTTTTGTGGGCTCTGTGATTTTGGAAAGGGAATGAGAAATAGAGATGAGATGAGAGGAGATTGGGAAGAAAAAAATCTCTGGGAATTTCTTTTGCAGAACAGTTTTGTGTTCCTCTCTCTATCAAACGAAGAAGAAGATGATGATCACTTCCCAACCACCCACACAATATGTGGGTTGAAAGAGAATAAGGGAGAGAAGTTATTTTCTTTCCTTAATTTCAAAATTAAATAAATTTAAAATAAATTAAATATAATTTAATTTTAATTAATTAAATATTATATATATATACATAACTATATGTTATATCACATTATAGCATATAACCTATAGTCTCTATATTGTATCAAATATAATATAATCTATAGTTTCAATTCTCCCACCAATGAAATTTAATATAAATCTCATTTATATTAAACTAAATTATATGAATCCAATTTATATAATTAATATTTGAATCATACTCAAATATTCTTTCCCTCTCAAATAAATTTTGTTATTATAATGTATTAAATACATTATAGTAATTATATCATATATAATTAAATTAAATTAACTATATCGCATATAATTAATTCTCCCATTAATACGAACAATTCAAATTAATCCAAAATTGATTCTCATTTAATCCCTATTGAGCTACAGATGGGATCTCATGGACCTGTAGCTTAAAGCTCCAATGGTACTTGAATAATTAATTAAACTTCTTTAATTATATTCTTCAACATCCATTAACTGTCGAGCACTCCACTAAAGACTGATAGTTGCATTCTTCGCACTATAGATATATTTATGTGTCCATTGGATATACCCAACCAACAATGCAATGACCCTTCACAAATTACTCGTAAGTACAGCTGGGCCAAAATTACCGTTTTACCCATGTAGATACATCTAACTACTTAAATACCATTGATCCCTCTAATGAACAATAAATCATAGTCCAACTATAACTAAACCCCTCTCAGACTAAAAGAGGGTGTGGCGCCACATTGTTCAAGCGCGGAATCAGCCCTTAAGAGAGCACTTTATCTACTTACTTCGACCTTGGGGAAGGAGTGAACTTTTGTGGAGCTATGTTCCTAGTTCCCCAATCAGATGAATCCCTAAAATGGTGGACTTGTTGAGTCAGTGATCTGGCCATTCTCACCCATGCAAATCAGAGAACCACCTTCATAGGCAGGAGTTTACAACTTGTTCAGGATTCAGGTCATGTCACCTATAGTCATCTTAGTAAAATGTAAGTCTCTATTATGAACTGTGTCAAATAATGAGATTAGTCATTTCGTGGTCTGGTCTTATACAAACTCCTTTGTATAGAATACCCTCGTTCACATGTCTCTACATGAATGATTAGGGTCAAATCATTTATAACACTTTACAATAATTGTAACATCTACAAAGCACATCGTACTCGTAGTGTCACCAGGATAAGGTTTTCAGCCTTATCCATCTACTACAGACTATTTAGGTTATCACTTAAACATGATCCATCTTTATGTCTTTACATATATGTTTAAGTTATAGAAGATAAATTTGGATGCTAATTTACTGATTTGTAGGTTTAATGCTACTAAATGTCAAAACATCTCATATTTTATTAAATAAATAAAATGTTTGTACAATATAATTACAAACTATAAGATCCTACGAGATTTAGGGCACCAACCCCAACAGATGTTTGTTGAAAAAAAGGATATCAAAACAATTCAATATGTCCATGTATTTTTATAAAGAAATCACAGTCAGGATTTGCTATTATAACTGTATATGTTGACGACTTCAATATAGTTGGAACTTCTTAAGAGCTTTCAAAGACAATAGAATATCTTAAAAATAAATTTAAAATGAAAGATCTCGAATAAACAAAATTTTGCCTTGGTTTGCAAATTGAGCATTTTGTAGATGGGATATTTGTTCATCAGTCAACTTATACATGAAAAGTTTTGAAAAGATTTTATATGAGCAATGCACATCCATTGAACATTCCAACGAAAGTTCATTCACTAGATACAAAGAAAAATATATTTCAACCTCGAGATGATAATGAAGAACTTCTTAGTCCTGAAATACCATATCTTAGTGCACTTCGTATACTTATGTATTTTGCTAATAATACAAGACCAGATATTGTACTTTCAGTAAATCTATTAGCAACATTAGTTCTTCTCCAACAAAAAGACATTGAAATAAAATTAAGCATATATTTCGTTATCTCCGAGGAATAATTGACATGGGTTTGTTTGATTCAAATAAATCAAATTTCGATCTAGTTGGTTATGTAGATTTTGGATATTTATTTGATCTACACAAAACTAGAGCTTAAACAGGTTATTTATTCACATGTGGAGGAACTGTCGTGTCATGGCTAAAGAGACCATAATGGCTACTTCCTTAAATTATGCTGAAATTTTTGCAATTCACGAGGCTAGTCGAGAATGTGTATGGTTAAGATTAGTGACTCAACACATTCGTGGAACATGTGGTTCGTCTTCTAGTAAAAATCTTCCAACGATATTATACGAAGACAACACATCATGCATATCCCAAACCAAAGAAGAATATATTAAAAGAGATAGAACAAAACATATTTTACCAAAACTTTTCTACACTCATGATCTTGAAGAAAATGGTAACATCACTGTACAACAAATTTGTTCGAAAGATAACCTGGCAAACTTATTTACAAAATCATTACCAACCGCAACCTTTGAAAAATTGGTGCATAATCTTGCAATGCGATGACTTAGAAATCTCAAGTGATATTTACGTGAGGAGAGTACATATATTGCATTCTTTTTAAGAGTATTAGATTATATGAAATATGTACTCCTGGGTTTTTTCCTAGTAATGTTTTAACGAAGATACTCATTCTAGTGTCAAAAGCCAAATGTCACTCCCTCAACACCTCACGTATGTTGCCATGGTCTAAATAAACCACCTCCTACTTGTCATTTTGCCTATAAAGGCATTTGGTGGAACTTGAAAAAATACACAAACATTGTTGAAATCTCAAAAGAAAGTTGGAGAAAGGGGAAGATTTTGAAAAAATTTATATTTTTCTTGTATTTTATTTATTTTATTTATTTATATACTACATTAGGTTTATTTGAATATTATATTCCGTTGGTACCCATGTTACTTATGTGTTCCTCAAGTTCGTAACAAATCAAACATTATTTTTCCCCAATTTTCATCAACTTTTTAGTTTAATATGAAAAGCCACACTTTCTTTGTAAAGACACAATTCAACAAAGTAGGTTTTTTTAATCAAACATTTTTAAAATCTTCATCAATTTTTTTAATTTACTTAGTATGAAAAGCCACATTTTTTTTCCTTCTGAATTGGAACTATCGAAATTTTTTATGTTCGTCTTTTCTAATTGTCTATGACCAAGTAATTAATAAATATTATTCCACACATATGTTGCTCCTATAAACTTTATTTTGTACATTTTATTTGTACACACTAAAACTAATCGGTCCAGAAATCAAATTGAAATAATATATATGTAAAAATATGACATGGTTTGAAAACTAGCATTAACGATGTCTGTAAAATTTATTTTAACATTTTTGCAAGTACATGTTCTATGATTTATTGCTTACAAAATCTACTGTTCTTTTTTATCTAACTATATATACAATACAACAAAAAAGACTTTCCCTACAGTAAAATGAAAACCACCTAAACCCTAAAAATGAAAACTCTAAACGCCCACGATTCAAACCCACAGCCCCACTAGCATACTTCATCTTCAATTAACCCAAAATCATTTAGTTCGATGAAACCAACCTCTCAATAATTTCATCAAACACCTTCCGGACATCGCGCAGTTTGCCACACCGCACATGCATCGTAATCAAACGATGGCAATGTTTATCTGAAAAGAATGACCCAGCCGCCAACGTTCAACAAAACAAAAAAGTCGAACATGAAATAAACTCGAGGTTCAGTCTGTAACGGTTTAGGCAAAGATTGTTGGGATTATTGCAGTTACGAAGATGCTTGGTCGAGCTTCCTTTTCTGTCTTGAGAAAAACTCTCTCTGTAGGCACTTGGGATTCACTTGGTGCACTACTGCCAAAACTCAAGCCAGGCAGCTACTTCCCGTGCTGCACCATATTTTTTTAGGTGAAAAAGCCCTCACATGACCCCGAATTGAGATTCGGGGTCATGAATCTTAATAATGAATAGTTCAGCATCTACAAATTCTGGAGCAAAGCGAGAAAACTTTATAAATTCCCCTTGATATTCATCTATTGAGATTCAAGAATTCGTTTTGTTTCCTAGATCGGGTTGTGGGTGGATAATACTTGTTCAAAAATGCTTCCTTAAATTGAATCCAGGTAACTGGGCCAAAGAAGAGCGTCATCCTTCAACATAAAAACTGCACATTGCAACTTCTGTTCCTCTAGACAATTCATGTAGCGGACATCCCATCAAAAGAATGAGAGTCATAAGTTTTGAAATCCCCAAAATATTTAGCTTCCACTGGCATGCTTCCTCTATCTTGATTTATCTGAGTCACTACACTAGAAACTATAGTTTGAATAAGTGTTGGGAGAATCTCTCGTATTAAAGTCATTGTAGATTCTTGCATAGAACATTACATAAAACATTAAACATTAAACATTACAACTTAATCATCACGACACAATAATCAAAACTACTAGTAAAGGCTTAAACAAAAGAATTATATCTAGCAGTGACAACTTGTTTTTCCGTCTGCCCATGGGATTCAATCCGTTCGCTTCAAAATGTTATACTATTATTTTTTTTAAACTTTTTAGTTTAGTTTCTATTTTATCTCTAGATTTCGAAATATTACATTTTTATGATTGACTTCTATTTCTATTTAGTTTTTAAATTTCAAAATTTATATTTTTTTTTATTAAATACTCACTATGATTCGAGATAAATTTTATTCATGTCTAAACCCAAATACAACTCCTCTCATCAATTTTTTTTTTTAAAAAAAAAAAATACGTCTTTATGATGAAGACTATTGAACCCATAATTACAAATTAAAAGATTTACTTTAACAATCTTTATGATGAAGGGTTTTTTTTTTTTCTAAGAAAAGAATTATAAGAAACTTTTAAAATACTAGAAACAAATGAACACAAATCTCAAAATTTCAAAAGACATACAAAATGTTTTAAGATATGATTAGCTAAGGAAGAGTTGAGGGAGTTGACTCCTTATTTGGCTTCAAGAATTTGTAGATCATAACTAAAAAATATCAATTTCATGACTTATAATTTTTTTACACTGTAGATCACACGATTAAATAAATGTGGAAGATTAATAACTCTCGAAACTAAAGAACTCTCCTTAATTTTTAGTTAGAGTGGATGATAATATTTAGATCAAGAAATGAAGATATCGGTATATTTGTGAACGTCCATGTTTTTATCCTTAGTATGAATGAGGAGCAAGTGGCCCATTCCTGCACCTGAAAAGTGATGGGTGCTTGTAAAGTAGCTCTCTATATTTCACAATACATATTTGTTTCTCTTTGTGAGGCCACAAAGATCTTCTGTATATTTGGGTCTCACTACATCTCCATCAATTAATTCAATTATTTATTGTTCTTTTTCACTTCCACTGCTTTGGAACTATTCTCTTGTTGTTATGTCATTCAAATATATCATGAAAGTGACCACTAAAAACAAGACAAAACATAAAAGGATATGTTTAAATATGTCATTTTGTTTGATGTTAGAGATCCAAATCACGAGACTTTATGAATTTAAATCTATAATATGATATTTTGTCTTTAATAATAAACTGTTCTCTCCCTGTATGTAGACTTAACTATGTACCAAGATTTAAATTTGTGTCAATTTTTCCACTCTTTATATTTTCTATGTTTCTTTGATTATCAATTTCTTAATATATATTACACTTTTTATCATTTAGGTACTAAATAGACAAGAATCTATATTAGGAGAAACAAACTAAAAAAGCATAAACAGCACTAAATAACAAAAGGCTACCCAAATCCAAGTTGAATTACACAAGTTGGAAAAAAAACAAAACTAGATAGATTAATCCATACCTTACCATCATTATCATACATCAAATTCAAACACAACAATAAAACAGAGCATACAATTATGAGCAGCCTATGGCCTAATCTGACCCAATTGGAAAAGTAGAAAACCCAATTAATTTTCTGACTCTCCTCATTGAAGCAAACCAGCTTGCAGAACACAAAGCCTTCAAGAAAATATGAAATAAAAAAGTGTGTATGCTCTTGGTAACTCCATTTTTCTTAGTTTGTGATGGCTTAAGCTTAAGGACACTTGATTCTACTGCCATGAGTAGTCATATCAGTGTAGCACTTTCCACAGACTTCTCTATTGCCGTATGTCCCTGGTGGAACACACTTGCACCTGTAGCAGCATGTCAAGCATGCCCTTATGCATATCTTTCTCCTTGAATGAAGTTGGCATCTTCTTCCACACTTTGCGGAACAAGCTGTTTACACATCAAAAGTAAGTTACTAGCATCCCATTTGATTATCATTTGTCTTCGACTTTCCGTTTTGGAAAACTAAGCTATGAACATGGGGTACTCAGAATCTAAACCGCCATTTAAACATTGAAAAGTAAGCTACAACAGAAATCCTTACAAGTGGAAGGTTGAATCTATTTAGTCCAAGGATCTACTACATTCCTAGACTTTCAAAGTGTCTACGTTTATCTTTTTTACTTTAAGAGGCTTTTGTTTGATAAAATGTTGTATTGGATCATTAAATCATTGACCTAAAAATTTAAATGAATGAATAAAGATAAATTTAATATTATATCATCTAATACTCTCTCAATTGTGGACTGAAAATGTGTAGAAGACCCAACAAATAGAAATTAATATTAATTGAAAGTAAAATAACATTGTAAAAGTTTGAATACATGATCTACTAAACCATCTACTCTACTATCATTTTAAACTACTGATTGACCCAAAAACTTAAAATAAACTTTTGAGTAAATTAGTGATTTAACAAACTGTAATTTGTATTTAAAACATCACTAGATGACATGTTATTTTGTTTCAATTTATACCATGTTTGGACCTTTCTTTCACGACAAACAAAGAATGGAGGGCTGAATTTTCCATACTTGAGTAGAGGCAAGTACTTTGAAAGGGATAGAAGGATTAAAATCACTCCAAATCAATTTAATATTTAATTTTACACTATATTTTTTATGCTATTAAAATTGATTTCAAATTGTTAAAAATAATTTTAATTAATCTTGAAAACGAGAGAAGTGATTCACTCCAGCACACAGAAAATTTATGATAGAGCCTACGAAAATTCAGGGCTTATACTTAAAACTTCATTTAAGTTTGAGGAATCTTAAGTTTGAAATGCATAAACCCAGAAGAAGTAAAGATGAGTTAGAGATAATAGAGAAGATTATTTACCCTTGCCAAAGACTGGTGGTGGCCTGGGAGCTGCCGGAGACGGCGGCGGCTTCACGGGTGGAACAGGGGTGTAAGGTGGCTTCACAGGAGGAGATGGAGTGTAAGGAGCTTTAGCCGGCGGAGGAGGAGAAGACGGTGGCTTCACCGGTGGAGGAGTGTACGGTGCCTTCACTGGTGGCGGAGGAGAAGACGGCGGCTTCACCGGTGGAGAAGGAGTATAAGGAGGTGGTGGAAGCTTAACAGGTGGAACAGGGGTGTATGGTGCTTTAACTGGCGGTGGTGTCAAAACAGGGGTTGTTGGTGGCTTCACAGGCGGAGCTGGCGGTGGGAGTGGCTTCACAGGCGGCGCTGGCGACGGTGCTTTGTAAACTGGAGGGGAAGGAGCTGTTACTGGAACTGGAACGTGGGGGTAAACAGCAACCTGTAATGTAAAACCAAATAGAAAGCAACATTCATTTCTCTTCACTACGTTACCAAAAAAAAACATTGCATAAAATGTGGTTAAAGATGTTTAAACACAACAAAACAGCAAATGATGACAACAAAACCAACAAATTTCAGTTCACAGATCACATCACAAACTAATAAAAAAAAAAAAAAAAAAAAAAAAAAAAAAAAAAGGAAAGAAAATCACCTTCTCTTCAGACAGTCCATTGGCATTGGCTGAAACCTGCAAAAACACAAAACAAAGAAAAGCCAAGAACTCACCCTCAAATCAAGGAATCCAAAATCCAAACTTTCACAACACCCAACACATTAAAAGAGAAAATGAGCAATACCCATGAGCCAAATAGAAGAAAAACGCTAAAAACAAAGAGATTGGCCATTGAGGCCATTTGTCGAACTGGTGGTGGGCAACCCAGAACAAAGGAAGAGAAGAAGTCTGTTTGATTACAACTTGAAGAGGCCACACAGAGGTTTAAATAGAGGCAGAAATGGAAAAATGTGAGGGTTCAAATTTTAAGAAGATGTGGGTTTTTTGGTAAATTGAAAAAGAAAATTAAAATGTAGATGGATGGATGGATGGATGGATGGATGCCAGTTCAGATGAAGGTGAAAAATATTTAAAAAAAAAAAAATTGTTTTGGGGGTTAGCAAAATTTTAGACCCACATGATGAATGAGAGTGTGTGCAGGTATACTAACTAGGAAATACTGATCTTCTTAGGAGTGTCCTTCACAATTATTTACTACTTTTCTCCACGAGCTCTTGTCTTCTCTGTCCCTCTTTTGGGTTTGGGTTTGGGTTTGGGTTGGTTGAATTTCTAGGAGTTTTCAGATTTTTACTACTAATACTACTTATTAAGTGTTTGAGTATTTAGCTCACCATATTATTAATAAGCTCCAAATTCAAATCAAATAATGAATTCTTGTTAAGTTGGCGTTCTTTTTGTTCGAGTGTTTGGCTGTCATAATAACTTTAACAAGTTTGGAATTGGTATGTTTTGACGTTTCAATCGTTCATGATAATTAAATTCTTTTTAAACTTTACTTTTTTTTTGGGATGTTTGAGTGTTTGGGTGTCATAGTCTTAATAAACTTGGAAATTGTGTGCTTGATGTTTCGATTGTCAGAATAATGAATTCTTATTAAGTTTGGCTTTTTTTTTTTTTTTTCTTTTCTAATAGTCTAGTGTTTGGGTCTCATAGTCTTAATAAGTTTGAAATTGGCATGATCAATGTTTCGATTGTCCAAAATAATAAATTCTTGTTATGCTTGGTTTTTTTGAATTGTTTCAATGATTAGCACATGATATTAATAAGCTTGAAATTTGAATGTTCAAATTCAAATCGTCCAATTTTTTTTTTTTTTTTTTTTTTGTTAAGCCTGACTTTTTTGCATTGTTTGAGGGTTTGGCTTACTATATTAATAAACTTAAAATTAGAATATTCAAAGGCAAAATCATCTAGTTTAATGAAAATTTTATAAGATTGACTTTTTCAATTTTATCCGAGTGTTTGACTCGTGATCTTATAATAAGCTAAAATTTGAATGCATAGAGTTATTGGGTAGATTAATGGATTCTTGGGTTTCAAAAGAAAAAGAAAAGAAAAAGAAAAAAAAGAATGGATTCTTGTGGAAAATTTTGAAGATGCTGAGTTTGGCCTAGTTTTATAAATTTTATAGGTTGTGCAAATTGTGTGTTGATTCTATGGGAAAAAAAAATAGGTTTTAGGAAATTCGTATATAGTAAGTGTTTTATGGTGAGTTTATACATATAATTGATATAAGTTAGCATATAATGTAAAATGTGGGTTATGTTTGAGCTTATATGTAACATTGGGTCTATGAGCTCTTTGTCTTTTCTCTGTCTTTGAATTCAATTTTTAAGTGAGTTTTGGGTTTAGATCAGCTTGAAATTTCAAGCTCAAGTTTGGATTGTGTAGAATAAAATGGGCCTAGGAGAAATTTGATTCATGATTATAATAAATTTGAGTTTAATAACTCCCTATAGCTCTTAAGATTAATAACTCACTTAGCTCTTAAGATTATATAAGAAGTATAAGATTGAGTTTTGTGTATGCGTGCATGTGTTTATGACACCTAAGAAATATAGTTACGGATATGAATATGACGGGATACGACGATATGTCAATATCTAAAAATCTTACATACAGATATGTTAAAGATATATTGAAGATACACTACAAGAAATTTGACCTATCATGACATATTTGTACAGTAAATTTGAGAGGGGGAAAAGAAGAAGTGTCATAAATGTGAAAATTCACGTTTTTGGTAGAAAAAACGAAAGTTTTCGGATTTCTTATCATTCGTGACAGTTTTAAAATGTCATCAATTAATGAAATTTATTAATTGTCATTAAATATAATTAATAATTAATTTTTTAATAAAAATATATTAAANAATTGTCATTAAATATAATTAATAATTAATTTTTTAATAAAAATATATTAAAACTCTAATTTAACATTATTTCCAAGAATTTGAAGAAGACTTTTTCCCTACCCTCGTCGGTCAGTTGAACAACAAAGCCAAAAAGTCAGCCCCGACGTTTCTTCGTTTCCCTATTTCCATATCCATATCAGACGTTTCCCCTACCCTCGTCGCACATCCTCGTGTTTCTTTGTTTTCCTATTTCCATATCAGACGCTTTTCGGCAAGTTAAATCATTCAACCCCGCGAAAGCTTTCCCGTGTTTCTTTGTTTAGCTCGTTGTTCTCCATCGATACTCTCCAATGATACTCGTTGGTCGTCCTCCATCGATACTCATCGTCATTCACCACTAAATTTGCGACGGTCATAGTCAAATAATCGGCGTCCACACCAGAGTTGCCACTTTCGGAGCCAAGCAGTTGTGGTGAAGTAATTATCTTCATTTTATTTTAAACTTTTGTTTTTATGTTTTAGTTCTTGTCATTTGACTTAATTAGATTTGTGTTGAAGTTCGATATTTCTAGTTTATACACATGTATGTATTTTGTTAAATAGCATATGGTTTATGCATATTTAGGTTGTTTTGAAATATATATTTTTCCTGGTTCAATCTTCTACCATGATTATGTATATATTTGTGTTGCTTTAGTTTCCATTTTAATAGGTAAGTGTAAGTTGATTGTTATTTATTTTAAGTTTAATTTGTGAAAGTTGGAGAATATACTTCCTTCTCATACCAGATTGACAAATAATATTTCATGCAATTTTTTCCTTGTCTGGGGGCTAATTATGAAGAACTAAGTTTTCTATTTTTATACAATGTACATGTCATGGATAATGGAAAAACAGGATGTCTAGCGAATATGAGTTAAGAGTAGAAAAGTTCATTGAATTTGGTTTACACCATAGCAATGGTTCCAATAAAATTAAATGTCCATGTTTGAAATGTGGGAATCGTGTATCCAACGATGTTACAACAGTCAAGTATCACTTGTATGTCAATGGAATCGATCAAAGTTATAAGGTATGGTTTTGGCATGGAGAAGATTTGACCACAATGAATGTTAACAATGGATTAGAGAATAATGTGACTGAAAATTATGAAGAAGACGGTGATTTATTTAATGTACTTGACATGGTGCAATCTGCTCGTGAACAATTTTCTGATGTACCCAATAGATTTGGCACTATGTTTGATGATGTTAAGAAGCCTTTATACCTTGGATGTAAAAAATTCACAAGGTTATTGGTCCTTGTAAGATTGTACAACTTACAGGTTAGGTTTGGATAGAGTAATTTTAGCTTTCAGAATTGTTGTCCATAATTAATGATCTCTTACTTGAAAACAATGAAATGCCAAATTCCATGTACGAAGCAAAAAAACGTTATGTGCCTTAGGATTGAGTTACCAAAAAATAGATGCATGTCCAAATGATTGTTGTTTCTATATGAAAAAGTATGTAAGCATCATTAAATGTCCTAAATGTAATTTATCAATATGGAAGATACTTAATGTCCTAGATCTCAAAAGATATAGAAAGCAACCCAATGACACCTCTTCAAAGTTCTCCAATAGCTCTACATTATTTGCTTCAAGAATTTCAAAATATTAAGTCACCAATCCATATGAAAGTACTTGTTGCCGTATTCGGGATCCAAAGAAAATGATGCATATTGCTTGACGTGCTCCATGATTTTGTTGTATGCCTCCAATATCCGAAGGAAATTAGAAGTGAGATTTCCATGAACAACGGAACAAGACTATTCCAAATTACAATCATGAATGAACATATATTTACAATCAACTTCAAAACAAACGGTTATGCAATCCATACAGAGAAATACAGCATGAATAACTACAAATGCAGTAAGGGAAAACTCTATACACATTTGTAGATGCGTCTTCACGCTCCATTGCGCGACCGTTCGATCAATCAACAACCACGAACGCTCGATCTACACGACCGTAACACAACACGAACACCGCACGAACACTTCACGCTCTTTCATGAAATCCTCCACGATCACCTTGGTCACGAACTCCTCTGCAACAGCGAACGGCCTCCACAGCACCACGAACGGCCTCCAGAAAACCTCGACGGTGTCGAGTTGAATATGACACCACCAACTAGGCGACCTTGGAATTCTCGATGTGAGAATCTAAAGGGTGAACTCTGTTCAGACTTGGTATGAGGCATACGAATAGAGGAAACAATGATCGCGTACACAACTGGGCAAGTAGGAGATGGTGGAGACCTATCGTATAGGTCGATGCACAATCGTTTAGATAAAGTTATGCGATCGTCTAGCAAAAGCTATTGTTTAGTCAATCGTTTAGCTCGGTCTGTCACCTACAGACACTACACGATCGTTTACCTTGGGCCAGCGATCGTCTAGCAAAGCTATGGGATCGTTTAGTAAATATTGCACGATCGTTTAGCTCTACTCTACATGATCGTTTAGCTCACCTAGCCGTCGTTTAGTAAATCCGAATTTACTTGACGACTACGTGAGTTTCTTTTTCGCGAGAGAAAACTAAAAAAACTTTTCAAATGTTTGTGAAAACTTCTTCTTTTTAAAATAGGAAAACCAATTTTCCTTTTAAACTCACGGTTACCATGATCCAATAACCATCCACTACTTTGGTTATTTAAAAGAAAAAGAATTAATTATCCAATAATTAATATTATTATAAACATAAATGATAACCAACTTATCATACTATATTTATAACATATAGTTTTAATATTTTATCTCATGAAACATATAAACCATAGTTCTTTTTCTATTCCATGGTACTTAATGTAAATTTCATTTACATCAATCCTCCACTAGATGTATCTTATACATCATACCGATTATATCATATATAATCAAAATATCTCTTGTTAATTTGAACATTTCAAATCAACACCAAGAATTGATCCTCGACTGAATATAAGCTACCAAGGGGACCTCATGGACCTGTAGCTCAAAGCTCCAACGGTACGTGAATAACTGACTAAACTCTTTAGTCACGGGATCCACCATCTGTTAACTGCTAGACACTCCACTAAATACTGACAACTGAACTCTTTTTACCATAGATATATTATGTGTCCATCTTAACCAATCAACAGTGCGACAACCCTTCACAGATCGCTTGTAAGTACAGTTGGACCAATAATCGTTATGCCCCTGTAGTTACATCTGTCTTCTTAAGTACCACTGATCCCTCTAATGAACATAAGTCATAGTCCTACTATGACTGAGTCTTCTCTTCAAAAGAGAAGTTGTGACCACTATGTTCAAGCCCCGGAATCAAACTTTAAGGGAACAATCTCTCTACTTATCCCTGCTTTGGGAAAGGAATGAATTCCATCTTGTGGATTGAGTTTCTAGCTCCCAGTTCAGATAAGTCCCCAAAAAGGTAAGCATGTTAAGTTGGCAATCTGGTCACTCTCACCCATACTAATCAAATGACCGCCCTCAAAGACAGGAGTTCCCAAAACACTCAGGATTGAGGTCGTGTCACCTATGGTCGTTTAGGTGAGATGCAAGTCTCTAGTATCAACGGCGTTATATACAGAGTCTAGTGATCTCATGGTCCAGGTCTTATACAAACTCTTTGTATAGGACACCCCACTCCACGTCTCCACATGAATGGTCAGGATCAACTATCTGTAGTAGTTTACAACACTTGCAAACCTCTAACCTCTACAAAGCGGGCCGTATTCGTAGCGTCACCAAGATCAGGTATCCCACCTTAATCCTTATACTACATACCTATTTAAGTTATCACTTAAGGCATTTTCCACTTGTATATCACATATACATGCTTAAGTTAACATAAGATAACCAAGGAGCTTTGTTTATTAGATATGAGTAAATACCAGAATTAAATAACACTTATTTTATTCATTGAACAATGTGTATCTTTATAAAACAACGAGATTCCGGGAGAATTAGGATACCGATCCCAACAATATCAACACCTTGCCTTGATACGTACATGATGTAAGTGACATTATTAATATAATACTATCTTATGATTACAAATTCGGTTGAATAGTTATTCATTGTGGTTATTACATTCATAGGTAGTTATACAAAACTGTTGACAAGTCCAATACTCTGAGCTTGTATAAGTTCTTGGACGTTAGATCTATTTCAATATCTACTTACAAAGAATCACATGCGCAAGTGTTGTATGCTAGATTACTGAGAACCAATCAAAATCAACTTCTCATGTTTCCTTACAATTTGGGGTATGTGTAGAAATTTGGCATACATAGTTTAGTATCATTAGTCTAACGATTTCTATGTTTATTTGAACATATAGCAAAGTTTGGTAATTATTGATTACACAAAAAGTATTGTATTCTGGATGGACTCTCTAAAAAATTGTATCCATGAGAATGCTATGAAAGTAGTTGAAAGGTATGTGACACTTATTATACTATTTAGCACATAATGATTAACTATTTTATGACAATTTTTCATTCCATGTATGCATCCATAGGTCCTTCAACATCTCCAAAAAAAAAAAAAAAAAAAAAAGCCAAGTTGGAAGGTCGTCAAGGTAGGTTAAATGACAATGCAAGTAAGTGACAAGTTAGTTCATAGAAATCTTATTTACCATATCTATGTTTCATATATTCTATGCACAGTGTCCTAAACAATTGGGCGTGGATGAATGTGGTTTATGCATTATATAATATTGTCCAAGAACACTTCAATTGTAGACATGGTATGTACTGCAGAACTTCAAACAATTTGAACTAGAAATTTAGTGTCATAAGTTAAGATCCACTTTCTTGTATACAGATGAAAGGTGCACCATCTACTTATACACAATATGATATTGACTATGTGCGATCTAAATGGGTTGAGTTTGTAGGATTGCACATATTTGTTTACATGATATGTTGTACTTGGTGTTTTTTGTTGCTTTTGGACTACATTTTATTGTAAATGATTTTTTGGAGATGTAATACATGTACATTCACACAGTAGGGAGAATTAAGACCAACAAAGTTGTGAGTTTAGTGCTTGAATGATATATAAGAACACTTAGATTGCTATATATGTAGACTAATTTGAGTATTAACTTTTTAATAGGAAGAATTTGTGATGATGAAATGTATATGTTAACAATTGTCATTTTTTGGCAACTTATTGGTGCTCAATAGGTACGTGGTTGTTTTTACATTTTCTATTTGTATACCTCCCCCCTCCTCCCTAAGAAAATAATAATAATAATAAGGAAAAGATGTTATTTGTTGTCGAGTATTACGTGTTTACTACCGTTTTACATAATTTTATTGAATATTGTTATGATTGTTTACATAGATGAATTGTGAGAATAGGTTATTATATCAATGTTGTATAAGTAAAATAGACCAGATTTGATTATGGGTGTTCATACTTGTAGATATAGATTATGAACTCCATGTTTTGGGTAAGATCAATGTGTTGGAAAAATTGTTATTGGAAAGGTAAAATCTTCTTATATTATTATTATTGTCAATATTGATGGGTAGAGTTGGACCCTAAAATGTTTTTTTATTTTCTTAACAGATTCTATAATAATTTGTTGGAGAAAAAAAACTAAGGAGCATTGATATATTTATATGATTTTTTGTAGGGTTAGTAGCTAAACTTTGATTCAAATGTAATTTGATGTGCCTTATTGTAAAATATTTAATAATGGTTATTAGTTGATCTTTTATGTAAAAATATTATCAACTTTATGCTTATTTTCTATATATTTGAAAGTATTTTATATTTGTGTTCTTGGGGTTGAAAAGCATTAATTTATTATGGAAATCTTATATGTAATGACAGAGTTCATAGAAATGAAAATTATAAAAAAGTGCAACTTAATAAATTACAAAAGTGTAAAAAATGGTAAATTTCATGACTGTTAAAATATATCATGATATAATATTTTTTGACAAACAAAATTCGTCCTGACTTAGATTTCAATGACACTAAAAATTGTCATGGTCCATTTATTCTTGACAAGAAAAAATGTCACTATATATTTCTTTTTGACATTTTATAACTGTGACCATTACCTAAAATCCTATATAAATTAGTCAATTTTGAATCAATTGATGACAATGATAATATGTCATATTAAACTTGACAATGACAGTTTATCATTGTCAATAATCATTCATTAGTTACAATTATTTACTGTCATTTAAAGCTCAACTATGACATTTTTCAAAAACTATCATTGAACATCATACCTTTAGACAGTGAGAGGGAAGAGAATAATGACAGAAAATAATTGTCATCAATTGACTGTCATAAATAGGGGATGCCATGACAGAAAATAACTGTCATAAATTATAAATATGACAGTTTTTAGATGTCATGGCATCACAGTCTTCTTGTAGTGATATATATACCCAGTTGATTGCTATAATATTTATTTTAAGTTAGGTTAAAGTAGATTTAAGAAGAGAGTAAAAATTTGAAGAAAAAAATCCAACAACGCTGAGTGGTGTGAGCGACAAAGCAAACAATTTGAAAAAAAATAAAAAATGAAGATTGAAAAATAAAGTTGAGGATGAAAGAATGTGTGAATCATGATTTAGACAGTGAGAGGGAAGAGAATAATGAAGATTTAATAATATTTTGGGTTTTTTCTTTTAACTTTTTATGTTTGTATTCTTTATTTTTTTTTTCTTTTTAATTTATTTTGTTTTGTATTGCTAGATTTTAACGGACGTTTAAATAAAATGGAATGTGGGTTGAATTGTTTGAGTGGATGGGCTTAAATTTGAATATATATATATATAATCCAACGTATCCTCTCCACGTATCTAGAAGTAAATACACGTATGTAAAAATTTAGAAAAAATAAGATATATCAAATTAGGTATAGATACGTATCTAGATATATCTGTATTTGATATCGATTCTTTGCACAATTAAAAGTATATGTGTTTCCTAGTATATGACTTATTTTCAAATTATTTTTAAGAAAGTATTTAAATCAAAAGTTGTTTTTCTATTTGTTTTTTAAATTAGGTTGAAATTATAGTAATTGAGATGCTTTTTTTTTTTTTTTTTTATTGAGTTAAAAAATTCGATCTAACCTCCCCCACAAATTATGTACTTTGGCAAGCAAAAAAGGTAATAAAGATGGGCGGATTTATTATGATAATTTTTTTGAAGAAAAAAAAGGGTTTTTTAGAAGATTGCTAGTTTTAAAAAATGTAAATAATGTAAAGTGGTGATAGAGACCATCTAGAATTTGATTATAAAGGAAAAGGATGAAAGTTGTACAAACAAATACTGTTGAAGCCAACTAGTAGGAAAAGAAAATGTCTGGAGATATTTTAGTAAATTAACTTGTATGAGTTGGTAAGCCTTTTCTTGACCTTTCTACTTTGTCAGAGTACTTTTTAACCTTTTTATACAATTGAGTGAGATAATAGCTAATATTAACTGCAAAAGCTGTCACCACTCAAATTAAATGTTTTTCACGCTTACTTTTTGTTTTCTTCATAAACTTTATAAATTGGATGAAGACTATGCAACATTTTTTTATAAGAGATTAATCCATATTTCTAAGTAGGTTAAAGTTAAACAAACTATGTTGCTATCTCTCTTCAAAATAATAATAATAATGCCATTCATAATGAAAAAGAAAGCTATACAAGTTAGATACAACTTGAAAGCAAATGAGAAAAATATTAGATAATTTGATTTTGAGAGTGGTGTGGAAGAAGTGATTCGATTGAGGTATTTATAAGATAAGTTATGGGTTTTTATTTTATTTTTTCAAACTCTTTTTATTAGACGTGAAAATTTTCGATGGTAAAGAAACAAAACTCACATTAATTTAAGTTTCAAGAGAAATGATGTAAAAATTCAATGAAAAAGATTTAAATTGAGTTTAAAATGAATATATATTATTTTTCACAATTTTGATTTTTCTGAAATTAAAGATTTAGATGGTAAAAGAAACAAAAAGTTGCATCAATTGGTAAAAGAAACAATACTCACATCAATTTAATTTTGATGTAAAGTGATATAAAATTTTAATGAAAAAAAGTTTGAATGAAATTAGAAAAATAAATATGTGGTTTCTTGGAAATAAAAATCTACGATGGTAAAAGAGGAAAAAAAAAACTTTTTAATAACTAGTATAGATAATTGCTAGTTTAAAAAAATTAATTAAAAAACCCTCAAAATTTTGAAAATTAGAGAAAAATCGAAATCCCTCTACTGAAATCGAGCCTACCAAAACCTCAAAATTCGGAGATTTTGACCAAAAATTTCCACCATGGTATTACTTTCCTTTAGATAAAGAGCTTCGGTGAGTTTATTGGCTTTTGTAAGAATAATTTTGTTATTAATTTTGTTGATGTTGTTTGAGAGTTTTATAATTATTATATACGCCAATCACATATCTAACTTTATGGTCGAATTTATAAATTTTGTATCAATTGAATGATGTTTTTTCCTACCATAAGTGTCATTACTATATTTTTGGCTTATATTTCTTTATTTATACTAAAACAAATTAAATCCTAATTTGATTCATGAATTTTTTAATTTGTTTTATTTTAGACTAGTCTCTAAATTTTTTTAAATAATTATTTTTTTATTTTGATTTCTAAATTTTTAAAATATTTATTTTAATTCCATTTAAACCACGTATTTATCTTCTCATTATTCTTCCTTTTAAAAAAATAGTCTTTTTAAATATAAAAAATATTTTAAAATATTTACATTTTATAATAAAAAGTTCCAAAATTACAAGTATTTTTTTAACTTTTTGTTATAGAATATAAATATTTTTAAAATTTTTCTATTTATAAGAATTTTCCTAAAAAAAAATTGTCATCCCCTTTTCTGTTTAAAAAATAATCTAATTTGTTTAGGCGTTTGATGACATTGACATCCCTATTTCACATCATTTCTCGTTTTTTATTTGTTTTTTTATAAAAAAAATATAGAAAAACAGGGGTAATTATTTACTTCTTCGAGTATTTCGTCTCTCTCTCCTTTTTATTGGAAAAAGATACAAAAGCATGTTTCATAATCATTTATGCATCTTCATAATAATTTTATTTTTAATTTTCATTTTCTTAAATTTATCTTTATTTATACTAACTTTCAAACTAGAATTTACACATTTTTTTAAAAGAATAATTATTAATTAAAATTTTAAAATATTTTATTTCAGATTCCTCATTTAACTTAGTTTTTAAAACATTAACGAGAATTTAAGATTAATTAGATAAATAATGTAGTTTTAAAAACAAATTAAAAAAGGGTATTTTTGAAACTATTTAGGAGAAAGGATTCTTTTCTTATCTTTATTAGAATGTGTTTCTTCAAAAGACGCATTCATCTTGAAATATGTGTTATCAGTAAATGAAACTAACGATAAATAAATGGAGTTGAATTAGATGATTGTTTTTTTTTTATTTATATAAAATATTGTTAAATTTGGATAATATATTACTTATACTTTTCTTTGCCCCAACCTAAGTACAAGCCCAAACCCAAACATTTTTTTATTAACTTTTTTTTTCTTGTTTTGAAATTTTCAATCTTAAATGTTAATAGTGTATCACTTTGCTATATAAAAAATATTATAATTAGAAAAATATTAAATATTTGATGAATTAAGTAATTGTAAAATTTTAATTTAATAAAATAGTATTTACAATATAATTTAATATTAAGATAATAATCATTTTAGTTTTAAATTTTTTTAAAATGTTTTAGTTTCACACATTGCATTTTTTCCTTCTTTTGTTTATGGAAATTTTAATCTTAAATATTAACAATCCTATAATTTTGCAATAAAAAAATAATTAGTCCATCATTTTTATTTAATACTATAATAGCTAAAATCATATTTTTAATAGTAGTTAGAATTTAATTTAAATACTAAATACAAATTAAAAATCTATTTAATTCTTTTATTCTTAAAAATATTTTCTTTGTTTAAAGCATATGCTATAGATTAGAAAGTCAAAATTTTGAATTCTGAACTCTAAAAATAGTCTAACTATAAAAAAAAATTTAATTAATGATTAAATTATAATTTTAATACTATTATATCATAACATAAAAAATTAATATATCATTCAAGTGCAATTAATATGTCTTGTTTTATAAATAAATATACTCGAACACTTTTAATAAATATCAAAAATAAAATTATTATTGTTAAACTAAAATTATATAAACTTGATCCACTCATTATACATGTTGTAGATTTTCTAGGACTGTTTTTAAATATAGGAAAACGAACTAAAATATTTATAAATATAACAAATTTTTTCTGTCTATCTATGATAGACTACTATCTGTGTTAGATATAGATAGTAGTTTATCGCAGTCTATTGACAAATACAGATAATAGTCTATCGCAGATAGACAGGAAATTTTGGTACCATTTATAAATATTTTCAGCAGTTTTGTCATTTAAAATAATTTTTTTTTACTGCAAATAAAATTATAAGTTTCTTGATATATTGATTATTATTTTTTATATATTGTCACTTTAGTAATATAATGAGAAATAATTTAGAATTTTTTAAGGGTATCTAATGACATTGATATTTTTATCAAGATTTTCATAAAATTAAGACCTTTTCATCGACATCAATATTTTAAATTTTGGTCGATATATTAATTATAATTTTTTCTCACTTATTGTAAAAGAAAAAAAACAATGATGAAATTACAATATTTTGAAGTATAAGAAGTAAATTGAAATCAAGAGACCAAAAAGTAATTTAAAAGGAAAAGGAAAAAGAGGTAAACAAAAAGGGTTAATAAGAAGAAATAAAAGAAAAAAGGAGAGAGAGAGAAAATGAAAGAAAGAAATTGTAAGAGAACTTAACGGCAGAAAAATGAAAAATAATAAAAAAATAACTAAAATGGTGAAATGCACTAAAGGACAAAAAAAAAAGAACCCTATTTTTGTAATAACTTTCAAACAACCCCTTTTGCCCAATTTTTTTTTAGAAACAGCCTTCTCTCTCCAATTGACCCGAGAATTTACTGTTTCGTTCTCCAATCTTAGTTTCCAAAAGGTAAACTTTCTAGTTTTTTAAACTAAATATTCAAATGATTTTTAAATATCATTATCTATTTGTTAAGTCAAAGATAAACTAGTATTTTTATTTATGTTTTTGAAAAAAAATATAGAAACGTGAGAAAATAAAAACAAAAGTTTGATTTATTGTTTAAAATTTTCCACACAATATTGAAAATGTTTAGTGAAAATTGAAAAATGGGAGACAATAAACGATAGTAATTTTTATTTATTTATTTTTAATAACAACATACGCAACAATTACGGGAACATAAATAGAACTAAACATTTTTATGCAATTATATCCGACAAAAAAGAATGTCATTTTTCAATCCAAGTTTGATTAATCCAATGCATGAGAGCGTCCTTAGTCGAGAAATGAGCAACATGATTACTTGAACAGAAGTAAAGCGAGTATGCATACCATCGAATTTGAGGAAGCAGGTCACACTTGATGGAAAAAGTCAAACCACCCAGTTTAGAATTATCCTTCATTGAAGACAAAAAGCAGTCGAACCACCCGTAAGTAGTCTGATTCAATCACCGAAGGTCGCAAGCCAATATCAATAAGCAGGGATATTCCAACATTCATCGGCATACCCTTAGCCAATTCAATGGAAGAAATCGAGCCAAAGTACTGTAAAACCAATAATATAACTCAAACCTCAGAATCGTGAATAACAGCGCCAACTGATGTTAAAGAGGATTTTGGCAAAAAAAACTAGCATCCACATTGAGTTTAGACCACGATCTAGATGACGAAGTCCAGCAAATTGGTCTTTGATGAGACAATTGTTCAATATTCCGTTACACCTTAGGATAAAATATAGAAAATGAGAAATTCAAATGTGACCGAATTGCACCTAATTTTTTTTCTTGCTAAATTGTACCAAATACATTCAACTTTGGACTTTGTGTCAATTATAGCCTTAAATTTTTTTAAAAAATCGAAAATTCTCTTAATATTAATCTTAAATGGAAATCATTAGTGTCTTATTTCCAAAGTACTCTTTGAGTTTTTAAAAGTTACAAAAATACCTTTAAGCTTTAAAAAAAAAACTTCAAAAACACCCTTTGTTAGCATATGAACACAAATTATTATTAGCCATTTTAAAAAATATATATTATTGTACTTTTGAACTTGCATTAATACTCTTAATCTTACAAATTAAAAGTTTAAAAATATTGTTACCCTTAGCTTAATGATCAATTTGTTTGAGGTTTTCTTGAATTTGAAAAACACCGATTTTAAAATAAATTATATAGATATCATTTTCTTTTCATATAAATACTCTCATTTTTCTCTCTTTTGTTTGATTCTTACACCAATTTTTTTGCAATAAAATAAAACCAAAACTTCAAGTTAGAGCATAAAATTTTACAAAATCTTACAAAATTCTAAAGTTTGAGTCTCCCCTTAAGACTTACCAAAATGATAAATAATCAAATACAAAAACAACTTATTTGACTATTAATCCACATAATTATTAACGTACAACCCTGTTAAAATATTTAAGTCATAAGATTGTCTTGGAGTTTCTATTATTCTTTTTCTTTTTTTTATAATCTATACACATTAATTGAAAAGACAATTTTTATGAGATAAATAAAGATCAAAGAATTAACAAGGAGAAGAAGAAGGTAAAGAAAATAGAGAAATGTTAGGTCACATATTGAAGAGAAGAAATGAAAGAAGGAGATGATAGAGTGTGGATAAACAATGATTCGGAAATTAGGATACATAGCAACCTTTTAAGTTTCATATGGATATATGGCAAGAAACATTTATTTTTTTTTCAGAATTTAAGCAAACCTAGTGTTTGTAAGTGATATTGATCTTTTAACTAAGTGTATATGTGCCGATGTGGCTGATTGACTCGATTTCTTTAAATACTGCGTATTTTTGTTAGTGTATTTGTGAGGTTTAATCTTAGGGGACTAATTACAGTGTATATATATTTTAAATGACAGTATATTCTATCCTATATCTAGTTGAATTTCCATCTTATTCAGCTACCTTCAAAAAAAATGAGAAGAAAGTAATTTTTTTTTCTTTTTATTTTGGGGTTCAAGCCACCAATTTTCAAATGTGGATTGAAATTAACCAACCGAATATGGGTTTTTTCTTCTTAGAAATTGTAACATCTTGATCTAATGGTGACTATTCAAATTCTAGTCATCTGCAGAAAATGGTGTGATGAGACTTGACAAGAATTGTAAATTCGAAATTAAAAAATGAAGAAGAAGATAAACAATTAACGAATAATTATTTTTTATTCTCAACAATTTCAATCCCATAATTTATAGAATTATTAACCATCCGGTGAGTTGTTATTATTTACTTCTTTCTTTTGTTGTTCACCGATTTTTCTTTAATTAACATCAAGCAATTTTCAAACAATCATATCTAATATCATTTTAATAAATTTCTATTAAAGAAAACGAAAATTGGACTGCATAACATCTTTTTATATTCCTTATGTGAATTTGGTAAAAAGAATTTTAGAATCTTGGCAAAAGAACTCATATACACTTCATGATGACTTTCTTTTATTCTAAAATGCTTTCAACATTATATTTAATTTCAAAGTAATTAAATATTGATATTCAAAGATTTGAAACCCCCGATATTTTGAATTTATAATTCTTTTAAAATCTTGTTCAAAAATAAAAATTGGTTAAAATCACACATCTTCATCTAAATTTTTTTTAAAATCGCACATTTGTTTTTAAAAAGAAAATCTCATAACTTCATCTTGTTTCATTTTTTTTCTTGATTTTTTTTTCTCTTTCGATTTTAAAATCTCATATCTTCCAATCTACGTCTCTAGCTCAACTTCACGCCATTGTCAAACTGCTATTGATTATTTGAGTTTCTTTTCCTATCGCTTATCTCTCATAACCATCCCATTCTCCAAATTTTGTAGCAGATCTCACATTTTCACCAACTTTCGTTGTGTTGCCGAGCTCGATCTCAAGCATGCCAAAGGAAAAACAAGATCCCCAAGGTTTACATTTACCGATCAATCTTAATTTGCAATGGAGGGTTTCTTCAATTTTGGAGTTCCAATAGAATCTTTGTGTTTTAATCTTGAAGATTAGGTCAACCATTTATTTTAAATGTTTAGATCACATTTTAGTTTGAGATTGGATCTTATCTTAGTATTTAGAAATTTGAATCAAATCTTATTTTCTTTATATAAATATATTTTAAATACTAATAAAATCTAGGTTGTTATGATTTTAAAAAAATATGTTTTTTTTAATAAATTAATTGTAAATACTATTTGGAGTATTTTTGTAATCTAATAATTAGTAATTAATTAAATTCAAAACCGTTATACTATTTTAGCTAACCTAAATACATCCTGCTATTTTCTAAAATGAAAGTTGAAAAATACTATTTCTCTTATTAGCCTTTAATTAAACTCAAATTTATTTTGCTATTTTTCCTAACCTAAATACATCTAGCTATTTTTCAAAATGAAAGTTTGGAAATTGCTATTTCTCTTGTTAGCCAATACAATTTTGGTCCCAATGAAGCGATTATTTCTCTTGTTAGCCAATACAATTTTGGTCCCAATGAAGCGATTTGGCACAGCAAAGTGAACGATCGCTTGTGTTTTTGAAACTTATTTTACAAAACTTATGAAATAGAACAAACAAAAACTACTTAATAAACATTACCCTTTAGCATGCTTCTACAAATACAGGAGGAAAATGGAAGAAATTTATCATGCTTCTACAAATACAGAGAGGAAAATGGAAGAAATTAGACTAACCCTTGAAGATCTAATATGCTCGTTTCCTCACTCCGGTAGGATCACGATCAAGACTACTCCTTGTTGATCTCGAATACCACGAACACAGCCACATGGACACCTTGGTTTCTTGAACACCACCACAAGGAGTCTTCCTTGTTATTCTCAAGGAGAGAACGAAAGGAGAGTTGTGGGCTTCCTATGGATTTTGTTGGAGGGAAAAAACTTGATTGATTGAGAGAGTTTGTATTTTACGGAGGGAAGAAGATAAAAGAGAAGGCTAAACCGTTCTGCAACACCTCCAAAATACGTATTATTTTTCCACCTCTTCAAAAACCACTCTATGGAAGAAATATTTGAGCGAGTGAGTTATAAAATAACTCCAAACTCGATTTCAAAAAGAATAACTCCTTTAATATCTCCCAAAGAGTTATATTTAATTTGAATTTCAAAAATTTAAATTTAATTTAATTATATTAACCAATTAATATAATTAAATTAAATATTATATCTCATATAATATATAACTTATCGTTTATAATTCTCTTATATAACTATAGTTTATATGAATCATATTCATATAATCAATTTTTGAATCATATTCAAATATTTAATTCTCTTAGTAAAATTTTACATTATAATGAATCACATACATTATAATTTATAATAATGTATCAATATACATTATATTAATTGTATCTCATACAATTAATTCCCTTTTGATTAATTTGAACAATTAAAATTAAACCAAAATTAGTTTGATTATCATTAATCTTTATTGAGCTAACAAATGGATTTTATGGACTTACAGATTAAAACTCTAATGATATAAGACTAATTGAATAAACTATTTAATCAGATTAATCAACATCCAATACAACTGAACTCTTCGCATTGTAGATATATTTTTGTGTCCATTAGATACAACAAATCAACATTGGGTTGACCCTTCATAAATTGCTCATAAGTATAGCTGGGCCGTTTTACCCTCGTAGTTACATCTAGCTCCTTAAGTACCACTAATCCCTCAAATGAACAATTAGTCATAGTCCCACTATAACTATACCCCTCTCTAGCTAGTGAGAGGGTGAGAGCTCTCATTATTCAAGATTCAGAAACAGCGTTTAAGGGAGTAATACATCTACTTACCCTAATAAAGGGAATGAGTGAATTTCATCTTGTGCAGTTGAGTTTCCAGTTCTTCACTTAGACAACTTCCTAAAATGGTAGACATATTGAGTCAACGAATCTAGCCACGCTCACCAATGCAAATCAAAGACAGTCCTCATAGGATAGAGTTCACAATTCACTTAGGATTAACGTCAAGTCACCTGTGGTCATCCTAGTAAAATGTAAGTCTCTTCAAGTAACGATATTATAAAGAGAGACTAATCATTTCGTGGTCTGATCTTATACAAACTATTTGTATAGGATACCCCTTCTCACATGTCTCCACATGAATGATCAGGATCAAACCATTTGCAACACTTTACAACAATTATAACAATTGCAAAGCGAGTCATATCTGTAATGTCTCTAAGATAAGTACCCAGCCTTATCCATCTATTACAGTCTGTTTAGGTTATTACTCAAACATGATTAACCTACATGTCTCCACATATATGTTTAAGTTACATAGAATAACCTAGAATCTTAGTTTATCGGATTGCATTAATGCACATAAAATAAAAATTATTTTATTAATAACAGTTTGTTTACACAAGTTTACAAACTAAGAGAATATAAGATAGTTAGGACACCAATTCCAACACTCTATACTTTTAGTTTTGGTTTATTTCGGTCACTGTACTTTCAAAATGTTCATTTTAGTCCTTATACTTTTAATTTTGATTCATTTTAATCCATATACTTTTAAGATGTTCATTTTGGTCCTCGTACTTTCAACATTGATTCATTTTGATCCTTGAACTTTAAAAAAGAAATCATTTTGATCCATTAAAAATGAAATTAAAATGAAAATGAAAGGACCAAAATCATCACTTTTTAAAAGTACAAAGACCAAAATGAACTAGAATTGAAAGGACTGAAATGAATATTTTGAAAGTATAAGGATTAAAATGAACCAAAGTCAAAAGTATAGAGACTAAAATAAACATCTGAAAGTATGGAGACCAAAATGAACCAAAAATCAAATATACATGGACCTAAATAGTATTTAAACCACATTTTTTAAAAGGTAAAGGTACTCGTGCAACTTTTAAAAGTTTAGACATATTTTTGCAATGAAGTATTAACCGTTTTTGTTCATATACTATAGTAAGGATATTTTTTAACTTTTTTTTTTTTTTAATGTTTAACGGTATTTTTGAAACCTTTGAAAGTTCAAGGGTATTTATGAAACAAATAAAACACTTATGATCTCAATCCAAAATTATTGGTATGAATATTTTGAACTTTTTTATAAAAAACTTTAAGGATATTTTTTAAACTTTTGCAAGTTCTTAGGTATTTTTGACCATAAATACAAAGTTCAAGGACATTTTATTATTATTATTATATTTTAGCCTTTATTTTTAAGTCACTACTGAATATGAACGCACCTTTTTACAGCATACATGCTATTTTAACTTTTTTTATATGTCAAAAGTATAGGTTGCTTGATTTCAAATTTGATAATAGATTTGACAACTAGTATATGGATGTATTAACGATTGATTGTACTAAAAATTAAAATAATGAACTCAAAAGGGGTATTAACAATGTTTTTTTTTTTTTTTTTCAGTTAAAATCACTTTTGGTTTATGAACTTTTTAAAAGTAACGATTATTTATTTTGTAATTATTTAGCCTCTTGTACTCTTAAATAGTTGATAAAATTTAGTCAGTAGAAATTTAGCATATATCAATTTAGTCTATATACTTTTAATTTTGTAAAAATCTGGTCTCTATGGTGAAGAATCTTATTAAACTTAAATGTCAATTTTTATTGTGTAATGACTTAGTTTTTATAATATATAAACAAGCTGGACACTTAATTAGTTTATTAATACCATAAATTTTATCAAATCTTAATAATACTTATCATGCTAAAGACTAAATTGTTATAAATTTGAAAGTAAAATGACTAAATTAATATTAAGGTTTAGGAACTAAATTGTTACAAATTTGGAAGTATATGGACTAGTAATTACAAACTAAAATTCATATATTAAGGCCCCATTTTGTAGCCATTTTGTTTTTTGTTTTTATTTTTCAAAATTAAGTCTATTTTCTTGTCATTTCTTACTCCGATTTGCATGTTTCTAAAGTAAATGGTTGAATTCTTAGCCAAATTTCATATTCTAAAAACAACTTTTTAAAGGCTACTTTTTTTTAGTTTTTAAAATTTGGGTTGGTTTTTTAAACCATTGGTAAAAAATAGATAATGAATGAAGAAATTTATGGTAAAAGTAGTGTCTATAGACTTAATTTTAAAAAACAAAACAAAAAAACTAAATGGTTACCCAATGAGATCTAAATTATTATTTTCATTAGAAGTCAAAAACTAAAAATAATTTACAATCTATTGTTTTTTGTAACTGAAATTCACTAAAACCGGCCAAACAACTCAACAACTATACATCAATCTCTCTGGAAAATAAGAGATAAAAATAAGGAGAAAAGAATTCTCTTAAACAATGGGAAGACCCAGAAGAACATGCCAAAACTATTATATTATGCCAAAGCAGGTTTACTTTGAAGAAAATAAATAGAGTTTGCAGTGAGTTTGCTAATAGTAATGCCATTTATATTTTCTTTTAGATTGCAGCTTAGTTGACTAAACTTTATTAGCTAATGTAAAATATTTTGAGTAAAAAAATATATTTTGAATCCACATTTTTCTCGTAAGACAATGATCTAAGATGTTGTGTTTGAGTGATTATACCTTCGATTTAAGAGATTGAATATTAAATTGAAAAATACTAAAAAGAATAGTTTGATTGGAAGTTTTTCTGCATAAGAATTGATACAGATATCTAAGGATTTATTTTACGGTTTTTGACACTTTATTTGGGAATAAATAATTTTTAGACATTCTTATTTTCTACAAACAAAAGGTTTTCTTTTTCCTTCTAAAATGGTGGATTTTCTCTTTTCAGTTTTTCCTCTCCATCTATTTTTATTTTATATATAATTTTATTTTAAATATAGTTAATTGATTAAATAATTTAACAAAATTAATATAAATATTTATTTTATAAATAAACAATAGTCTATTAAAATATTCACTTCACTTATTTTTACAACAAAAAATTATTAAATGAATGCAATTACTTTTCTACATAAATTATTAATTTATTTAGTTAACAATATCTTAAATATATCTAATTAGTAAATTAGGATGAGTTAAATTTAGTTAATAAAAAATT